>NC_089855.1:17034218-17336218 GCF_036373705.1 Amia ocellicauda
CTAGACTTTAGCACACAATCTTACACCTTCTAGCTGTAGAGCAGTGTATTTTTGCCCGGAGCTGGAGCAAAGCTGGAGAAAGGAATATTTTGCCTGTTCCGTGCTCATGCTGAAAGTTTCTAATGAGATGGATATGATAGGTCACATTCTACAAAACCAGAAAATTTGATTCCCATCTGCTTTCTTTATTTTCTGTTTGACCAATTTCTGTTTGATATTAGTTTGACTGAATGGCCCTTTCATTCTTTTCTTTTATCATTCTTCATGGCATTCAAGCAATTGGTGAATTTGGTTCACATAGGCTACACATTCCCAAGTACTGTTGGGAAAATCTGATCATGAGGTACGCCTTTTTGTTTGACCAAATATGGGGAATGTATTGGAACCTTTTCGCTGTGTTTTCTGCCTTTTCATATGTTAAGATGGTCAATAACAAAGCTGGTGTGAGTGGGAGTCAGAAGTGATGGCCTGGGGCTACTCTACCAGCACTAGAGTAGTTTGCCCCCATGGTTTTCTGCAAATGTTTTGCATGAGAGAGAGAGAGATGCTTCGCTCAAAAGCAGTGGATAAAAACTGTCTGCTCTTTTCCTTGCAGCTGACCTGAACAATGTCAGGTTCTCTGCCTACAGGACGGCCATGAAGCTGCGGAGACTGCAGAAGGCCCTTTGCTGTGAGTAGATCCTGTCACTGAGCCCAGGAATCCCTTCGTTATCTGCCCAATGTGCCTTCCCTTACACCGCTGGCCTCTCTCCTGAAAGACAGCTTTCTAAATGCAAAGTGATAATCACAGTTGTGTTAACTGGGACCTATCCTCCAAGTGTACATACTGTTAATTTACTTCAGGCCCCTGGGGTGTGTATCATTGTCTTCAATCCGTGGTAGAATGGCTCTCCTGGGGAAACAAATTGACAATGCAGATTCCTTGATGAAAATTTATGCTGAAGGTGTTCCCTCTGTGGATAAAAGCTTGCGCTGTCGTAGCCATCGAAGCATACATTTTTCTGCATATATGTGCACACTTTGAACTTTTTACCATAATATTGTCACCAGAAAGTGCAATTTGCAACCTGATGTTTAAAAAAAAACACAAAAAACACAAACCTGAGAGAAATGCATCTGAAATGATCGTTAAAACTGAAAGGCACTTCTTTGCCGCGACTTTATAATAACTTGCCTACTTAACCTGTGCCTGCTTTCTTGAATCTCTCTTCAGATGGAGGAATGCGCCAATTCTAAATGGCATGATTTAAATGCTAACGTTGTTCCACTTAGCATGGACGCCTTCTCAGAAACTGAGTGACGGAGCTTCATTATGAAGCTGCGTGTAGAACTCGACTCGCACCCATTGCTCCAGGAGCTCACTTAATTACTATTGATCACTGCTATCTGGGCAAACGAGCTCTCAGCCCCCACCGCCCCAGGAATGGAGGTGTTTTCAAACCACCACTGCATTACCAATTATGCTAATAAATTGGTATTAGGAGAGCCATCTTTCTCTGGTCCCTGTGGGAAATGTAGTAACAAATGGGCTGTTGATTTGCTGATGTCAGACAAGACACCAATCTCGGCATAGTAAAATTTTTATTTGTCAGCAAATTAATGTAGTGGGATCTGCGAGAGAGGAAAAAAGAAAGAAAAAAGAAATTTTAAAAAAGAAAGGGAAGGGGGGTGGTCTTTTTATAAGGCCGTGGTAAGCATTTTTCTAAATGGCTATACAAACACAGCGAGAAACATTGCTTGTGATCAGACACATCAGCGCAATGTCGGGTGCTTAAGTTGATTTACATGCTGCAGATAATTCAGCCTCCAGAGGCGCGCACATGGCAAAAATAAGGATGTGCTTTTCAATTTTCTGGAGACAAGAAAAATCTCATCTTGGATTTTCCCTGGCTTAGGCAAAAAATTAAGTGAGATTTTTTTCTTTATTGTTTCTAGGACCACTTCTTTTTGCTTACATCCTTAAAAAAAAAAAAAAGAGGAATTGATGGAATTGCTGAGGGTGCATTAGAAAACATTGTAATTTGTGCTGTCATGCTGAATGGGAGTACATTGTCTTCTTTTGAACCTATCTTGTATCTTTCTGTAGATGTTTCCTGAATATTGTTAAACTTGCATGTTGCATAAAAAGGAGTTCTGAATACATTAATAAGGAAGGCCTCAAGGTTGCCATACACGTATCATTGTTTTAAGGTGTTAAGGAGAAGACTGAAGCTCCCCAGAAAGAATGAAAATATACTATCATTTGTTGTGCCTTCAGTAAAGCATCGAAATCAAAATGCAAACAGAAAAATGTTCCTTCTAAACATATTCAAGAGCTATTCTTACAGATTAAAGTTTTACAAGTAGGCTTCTTCAGTCTCTTATTTTTAACCATGTATTTTTCATTTGCTGCCTACAGATCCTTCTCTTTGTAAAGCAAACAAATGAAATATGCAGCACGAAATTCTCACATCTGTGTTTGAGTATTAAAGGTATTTCTTCTGAGCAGATGCTCATGAACAATTACCCACTGTTCATGTTAAACTCCTTATTGTTATTAACCCTTTTTATTCATTTTAATAATATCATATATAACAATGGAATGTGAGGGTGGGGGTCAAAATAGAGATATTACAGGGCACATTCAGTGTTTCATGGCAAGGCTGAAAGCACCAGGTAACAAAAGGAAATTAAAAAGAGACGTATTACTAATCCGGTAGTTGACAGTTTCTCCCGACTGTCGCTGCAGTGGATCTCCTGGGCCTGTCGGCAGCGTGCGATGCCTTTGACCAGCACAACCTCAAGCAGAACGAGCAGCTCATGGACATCCTGCAGATCATCAACTGTCTGACCGCCATCTATGACCGCCTGGAGCAGGAGCACAACGCCCTGGTCAACGTGCCTCTCTGCGTGGACATGTGCCTCAACTGGCTCCTCAACGTCTATGACACGTACGTCTTGTCCCGACTCGTGCCGTCTCTTTGTGAATTTTAGTGCTCAGAGAGAAAAGAGGGTCATTCTCAGGGTGAATAGTATTTTCCGCAGTCTCCAGCTGTAATGATGTGACGATTTCTCAGAAGTAATGGGCTATTAATCATTATCTTCTCCTTTCTGTTTTTTATTGAATTAGTTTATTGATTTATATATGTGTGTGTATAAGTACAAACCTCTCCTATGCATGGTGGAATAAAATATTCCACTTTATGTAGTTGCAAAGCTAATATATTTGTCATCAATGGTTTTAGTTAGGGAAATTAAGAATGAGGCTCTCTTGCACAGTGGTTACAAGTACATAATATATCATATTAATTTTTTCTCAACTAAATTAGCTTAAATTAGGAGGGGAAGATAATCATATTAGTATCAATCTGAAGAACAATTGGATTCCAAACAAGATGACAAAGCATGCCTGGAATTCTAAAGTGACTACGCTCTCCCATTGGAAATATTTGGAGAGAGATATACAGCCGATTCAGCATTTTCATCTTTTGATGTTTTGGAATCAAACTCAATTAGGGAGTTGTTCCTCCAGGAAAGAATGGTTTCTCTGGGAATTTACAAACATAATCATGTTGGCGAAATAAAAAGACATTGCAGAAGGTAGCTGTTGATGGAAATATCTGTCACTGGCATGTCACTGGCTTTGGGACTACAGGGATGCCAGAAGATCTACAGCTCAATTAATGTTTGTGTTGTGTTGTACAAATACACAGGATGAATTGTCAGGTCACCTAAGGGGTGAGAGAAGGGGGGGTTGTATTTATCAATAAACAATTAGTTGAAAGTAAGAATTCAATACTTTGTGTAGGCATCCTGACTTCAGTTATAACTGATCGCCAGCAAGAATAGTTTTGTTTCATGACCTTTTATCATTATCATCGCAGTATTGAAACATATAGAGAGAACTGTTATTTAGTTTTTAGTTGTTGTTTAGATGTTTACAGTACTGTAGTGGTTTTAGAGGAATAGACAGAGTTATCAGTTCGGTTTGCATCCTTCTTTATCCTAGCCCCCCTTCCTCGCCTCCCTTGAGCATAATGGTTGATGATTGTAAAATAAACCGTTTTGAAAGTGCACCTCGGTGGTGGCTTTACAAGAAGAGCTATCATGCTCAGCGGTTTATGCTTTTAAAGACTTCTTTCAGTAAATGTACATACAGAGCACTTACTCCGAATCCCCCTCTTAATGTAGACGTTTGCTTTGAGCCACTCGTATCCACACTCTTAAAAAAATAAAACATCCTTCAGAAGTGGTCTCACATGGCCCCTCTGACTCTGCTGTTTAACTCCGACTCTGACTGCTCACTACTTTGTCAGTTCTCCGACTGCCACCGCTGAAATATTCCCCTTTGTTTGTCCTTACACTCGGGACATTTTACAGCCCACACAATAGACGGCATGGCGGATTAACCCATTTGATTAGTTTGATCAGATTTTAAGGGAATAAGACAACAGCTTTGTATTGTGTACAGATGAACTCATTCTGATTTAAAATCCAGTTTCAAAAAAGCAAACCATTTCATGGTAACACCGAGTACAATTATTTTATAACCATGAAAAGTTAAAATATATATTACCGCAATTTTGTGTCCTACATGGAAATTTGCAAACCAGACAGAACAATTTGAAAACCAATATCTGCTTATTACTGTAGACCCTCCTAGGAAAGTGGAATTGTTAAGAATGAAGACCAGCATTCACTGCCTTCTTTTTTTATTAACCATTAAAATATCTGCATCCATTAACTATATATGCAATTTAGCTTTGCATTGGAAAGGTACTACAGGGTGAAATGGTGCGGTGTCGCTGCCTTTATCAAGCTACTTTTTCAGATGTGTCAAGTTATTCCCTGTTAAAACTGTGCCTCAAGCTTGGCATGTCTTGCAGTTAGCTATACAGTCAAGGGCCAATTTTTACCTAAAACTGAACCTAATTTACTGATGATTTATTTAATTTTCATCCCACTCAGCTTTAAAAGGTTAAGTTACTTGTGGGGGACTAAAAAACAGAATTAATTATGCCTCCTGATTTCCTAGAGGCTCTAAATTGATTTGCAATACCATACAATTAAGCAGAAAGTGGCAGCATTAACGCTGAAGTGTCCAACTTGATATCTTGATTGTTTTGTTTTGTGTGTGTGTTTGTTTTTTTAGATATAAACACATCTCCTTGGTCCTGGTCTTTAAACTGTTTTAGTCTGGTTATTTGGCTGTTTTTGTATTGTCAGTCTCTCATCACAGAAGAGTGAGCAGACCCTTACCTTGTGTTCTCTTCACAGGGGCAGGACAGGGAAGATCCGAGCTCTGTCCTTCAAAACCGGCATTGTTTCACTCTGTAAAGCACATTTGGAGGACAAGTACAGATGTAAGTTACTTTCCATGTTTTGTGTGTGTGTCTTTGTGTATGACAATAGAAACAGTTTTATTTCCCTTGTTCCTTTAAATATATATTATATTGTTACAGTGTAACTGCAGGTCTTAACCTGTTTGAATGTAGTCATTTGTACAGGTTTGCTTGTGTAGATCCAATGACTATTTAACATGTCTAGATTACACTCCAGCAAACATTTCTGCTCTGAACTTGTCATGTGAAACTTTCCACTCAGTTGAGTGAAACCAATTGTGTTTTGAGTATGTGGGTAGTGTTAAAATCGTGTTCCAAATCACTCTGACGTTCATATGCTGCCTTGAAGAACAATGTGTAGGATCTCCTTACTGCTACTCCATCACCGACACCACTAACTCTGTACAAATTAAGGATGTTCCCATCAAATGGAAAAACCTGGCACAGATGAGAGGTTTAGCAAAAATTAAAGAACTTCACCTGGCCTTTTCACCCTGAACACATCAAATTGGTCCCATTACCCCAGTTGGTGTTTTCTTGCATATATTCAATGCAAGAGAGTGTTTGTAATTTTCCGATGTGCATATTCTGGGATATTACTGCAATGTGCCATTATGATATAGCATTTACTGTGCCATATGAAACATGTACATGTTCGAATTAAAAATAATAATAATCAAAGAGTTAGTTACTTGTTTCTCTAGTTTAATTAGTTTCCTCATGATAAATAATAATAAAAAATATGTAAGAGCCCGTGGCCTCATTGCAAGCTGTTAACCTATAAACTTTACTGATTATGAAGTGTAAAGCCTTTTCAATAACAGTTGCAGTTTTGCTAATACACAAAGCACCAGTGGGAATTTGAATCTGTGCTTATCTGCTATGGACTTTGTGCCATTTTAATTAAACACTTTCTGAACTGAATACCCTAATTTTACAAATATCTTCAAATTCTGTGCAGCAAAAAGAAAGGGAAAAGAAAAGACCTAAAGGGCAGAAGTTTTGGAGAAAATTGTGTTATTATTCTTGTAATGAAAAAAGCAGCCTTTGAGAATTAATTGTTGTTTGTAAGTACTGCCATGTCTTGCAGCAAGCTACTTCTAGTTAGCGTTAGAATTGAAGTGTATGTATTAGTATCTATCTGCATTTGCTGACTGCATTACATTTTTCATCAAAATATTCCCTGGGCATTTTGGATCAAATCAGATCAAATTACCAGAAGAAAAGTGGCCTTTATTAATAAAGTTACGTTCATAGCATAGGGAACAGACTGCAATAAGTCAGTAAACCCTTCACCCATGTATCTCAGGAGAGCACCTTTGAAACAGCATTGTTTTTCTTACACTCCATCAGAGCATATTGGTAACAAAATCATAGCCTGGTTCAGCGGCAGAAACCTATAGAGGGCCAAGGGGTTCAACTATCCATCTACACCCCATACTGTATTGCAGTGCTTGCAGTGAAATCTATTGCATCTTTTTAGCCTTTGCAATACACATACTCTCCACATCTGGTTATCTTGGGGTTTGAGAGAGTAAACCCCATCAAACCATTGGAGATGTAGCATGAACCACCAGCGCGCCCAGTGATGAATGGTGACGTGCAGTTTTTGTCACGCCTGTTGTACAGGACCTCCTCCCCTCCCTAGGGGATGGGAAGCAGTTATGCAAAGAGAATCAATAACTGCTGAGCTGCACTGATCATTAAGAATGTGTGCCGTGTTCAACTCATATGCTTTCTCTTCTGGTGAGGGGATAGCTGTCATTGTTCTCTGGAGACGCTTCATAAGCAACCATACACGATACTCACCACGACAATAGTTCATTGGTTTGAACTAAACAAGGCCTAAACGAATATGTGATGATATACTGCTTTTTCTGAAACATTTGCAAATTCCATAAAATTATTAGAATAAAGTTGTTGTTTTTATATATAAAATTGGAGAATAGCCCAGTTGGAGGCTTAACAGGTATCACACTGATCCTCAAGTTTGAAAATAGTAATTGATTGAGCATTAAATTTAATGACGTGTATTTAATGGTGCATGCTGTGGAAATTCATTGATGCTGACCCACAGCAGGTGTCAGTCTGATGTTCATCTGTCATGTACTTGACTGTACTGTCCTGAGTGCATTGACTTTCAAGCATATCAACACTTTTTTTTGTGTGTGTGGTGTTCTGTAGAAAGGAAAAATGAGACCCAGCTTCTAAAACTCAAATTTTCTGTCTAGTCAGATATAAATGACTCCGTTATGTGCAAGGGAAGCTTTTCTTAGTTAAGTTTTTTTACATTTAACAAACAGAAGGGTCCTGACGTGCACAGACACTGCTCACGTTGCTGTTTGCAGATGTACAGGGTTTGATTGGGGAGGACGGTTGAGCTGTCCTGTCTCTGTGTGGTCCCTGACTTGCCATCTTGGTTGTTTATTTGCAGATTTGTTCAAGCAGGTGGCCAGCCCTACGGGTTTCTGTGACCAGCGAAGACTGGGGCTCCTCCTGCATGACTCCATCCAGATTCCCCGGCAGCTGGGCGAGGTGGCCTCATTTGGCGGCAGCAACATTGAGCCCAGCGTGCGGAGTTGTTTTCAATTCGTAAGTCCTTCCACTACTGCTACCGCGGCCGACCTTCTGGGTAACAGGAAGCCCTGAGAGCCCTGAGTGTGTTCCCAGGTTCTGTACGCTTGGCTTCTGGCAGAGTGCAAAAGAGGTCTGCCTGTCACGGCAGTGGGCTGAATGGAATTTCTTATTAATCCATTAATCACATTTCTTGGCAAAATGCATCCTGGGAACTTACCTCCCCCTCCCCTCCTACTCCTCCACTTCCCCTTAGCAACAGCTGTGATGATGAGAGAAGCAGTGTGGATTGCTAAAAAAGGAGGGGGGTGGGGGTGAAACAGAAACGTGCAAAGGGATGTCATTGCCACAGGGCATTTCTTCACAGCTCACTGTGACATGCCGCTTTTAGCACTGGGAAAAAAGCTACAAAAATACAATTGCACATGAACTTCTGTGAGACCTTAGATTAGACTTGAATTCCTAATGTTTTTCAGACTTTCAAAAAAATAGTCTACCAACTAAAACCGACTGAACTAAGCTAACACCCAGAAGTGCTTTAACAGAATCCATCTTGGGATAGCGTATATAAATTCCACAATCAGCTATGGATATTATCTCTAGGATACTTTAGGACTTCTTACTAAAATCTTAGCCAAGTCCATGATATTATGTGTTACAAACAGCAACAAACTGGGTGTTTGTAAAGCTCTAATTAGGACCATGGAGGATGGGATACCATTCATTCAATTCCCAGGACTGATCCAAATATTTATGTGTGTCATGTAGCCTTTCAGTGATGGGAAATGTGGACTGAAGGGATTCAACAATCACAATAGTTTCCTAGCTCTCTAAACATACCCCAGGTTGTAGAAGTAATCTGGAATCGGAGGTTGATCACCATCAGGCATTTACTGTTTAGATGGTTGTGAAGCATCTGTCGACCTGATGGTCTGGTTTAGTCCTGGGATTTGTTTAACATCAGGAGCGAACAGTGCATATGTCACAGTAAGCACTTACTATGGGTCTGCTTGACTGCCCTGGCAGTGACTGAAGCCATTCAAATGGTTTTCTATTTTGTTACTGACCTTGCAAATATTGGGGTGTAACAGGGCTCATTCGTGTCATAATGAGCCCGTTAGAAAGTGACATAACCCCTCAGTAAAACTAGTACAGTGTTGAGCCTCCCGTGGTAGGAGGCCCAGCCTTTTAGCGTAGAGGGCTTAACACTGTACTGCACTGGAGCCGCTGCGGTGCGGAGCGCTCTGAGGGGTGCCGATGGTGCGTGGTTCGAATCCCGGGCGGGGAGCTCCAACCCACATCGACTACAGGGACACTATTTGTTTTTTCAAGAGGCATTACAGTGCAATGGGAATTTTACTTTCTATACCACTTTTTTAGAATTGTTTTCTAGTTGCACAAAGGTTTCTAGTTGAGTCAAGTGTGATAGTCATAGGTTCATAATTAGTAACTGCTTGCCCTGTCTAGATGGCTAGCCACAATGGTTTGGGCGCCATCTGCTTTGTGAAGTGGTGCTCTGGGAGATGCACCTTGCAGATTATATATCTGTGGGACTGGATAATCTTTTTGGGCTTGAGTGCATCCATATATCTGAGGGTGAAATGTTACCTTGTGTAGATTTCTGGTCAGGGGCTGAGATCAAACTGCTCAGAACTGATGGCACTCTGTCATCAAAATGTGAAAGAGGGGTCTATTTGATCAGTGTTTGCCCTGTTGGGAAGCAACATTTATAACATTTTATGGCACTGGGAAATCTCCCTGAGATTGTATCAAACATGTATTAGAGCTTATTGTAAAGTAGAGTAAATTACCATGGGTTACTCCTGTGCTGTAAGATTGCCTGCCTCACACCAAGGTGATTGGATCCCAGGTGTCACAACAAAATTAACACCTTAGTCTGAGTAGAAAATGGGGCACTTAGTCGGTTGTTTTGCATGGAGTCAATGGAAGGATGTCATCATGGAGGAAACTGACATTGTAAGATTATTTGGCCACCAGATGCACTCAAAGATGCAGTCCATTGGATGTAAGCATAACTCAAGTAAAGTATGGGAAATTGATGGGCCTGTTTTATTTGCATTCCTGATGAGAAGACTGGTGCACGATGCTGTGGCCTGTCACTGCTGCTGCAGGGGAGCATCCTTCGAGCGGTAATCGAATTCTCCCGTGGCACAGGGGTTCGTTTTCCGTGCTCCTATTTGTTCACAAGCACTTTGTTTCTCTTGACTCTCGATGACCCAGATGAGGTAATAAGCCCTTGTGGCGGCTATGTTGGAAATGTCAGCTAAAACGCTGCTGGTTTCTGTGGCATTTCACTGGGGGATTCATTTTAACCTGTGAGGTGTCTTCTCTCTGTGCGTGGGCTGGTGGGTTAAGGTGGCAAAGGGAAGGAGTTGGGAAGATTGTTTATAAAGTAAATGAGACTGATTTATGACGCAGGAGTGAGTGGGCAGGTCAGAATCTCCTACCCCATCCCATCCTTTTTTTAATCCTTCTAGAAAAGATTATCATGGGGATTATTAGAAAATCATGCTTAAATTCTTCCTAGAATTATTTGTTGTTGTTGTTTTAAAGTGTCAGGAAAGAATGTTGGGTGGAGTGTTTCGATTCTTTCCAGTTTCAGGGACTTGTCACTGTTTTAAAGCTCAGTAGCTTTCCATTGCTTTAGTGGTGCTGTGCAATCTATCTTCATTTAAAAGAAAAAGGATTTAAGTGGTCTGACTTCAGCCTCCAGTGAGCTGCAGCCTGTCACAGTACTGCCAGGCTAATTCGAATTTAAGTTTATGATTCCACCTGCATATTGGGTCAAATTTTACTTTGCTCTGACTGTACAAAACGTACTCACACTCTGAGAGTTTTCTATATCTAGGGACTTTTGGCAAGAACTTGATATAAAACATTTTAAATAAACCCATCTTGGCATCATTTAAGTGTTCTCTGTGATGCAATGATCTGTAAATGTCTGCAAACCTGGGAAAATAATGTAGAGTTTTTTATTGTGTCCACTTTTAGTATAAACTGGCAAGGATGTTTCAAGAACTTTTGAATGCATCTCTCCATAACAAATTTATAGCAGATTTATATTTTTGTAAGTTGAGTAAATAAAAGAGAGGTTATTTACATTTCCATTTAATTATGTGAGGCTGTTAATCAAGCCATTATCTTTTGAGAGCTTCCAAGCCCTGATCATCTTCTAGGATAAAACGTGTGCGTAACAGGCTTTTATATTGGCTCTTGCACCATATACTAAATACAAAGACTGCATACATTTCAATTGCCATCTGTGACTGTCATCAGTGCTGTGCTTAGACAAATGACCATGGCCTTATCTAAGGGATGAACAGCAGTAAGTGTTGAATCGGCAAAATTTGTGCTCAATAATTTATTATAATATTTACACTTCCATAATAACTTTGAGGAAAGCGTGAGGACAGGAGAAAGGGTACTAGCAGGAATGGATGCTGCACCAGCTGACAGATGCCACATGATTTTTCACAGAAACTCCAGCATTGTTCATTGTGTCGGGGGAAGTTCACCACAGTATCTCCACAAATACCTGAAGCCATTAATAGACCCATGCAATAGACCCCCTGCAACATAGTCCTTTCAAAAGGCACCATAGGTATGAATGAGGGGATGGAACAGTGGGAGTGTTCAAGAAGCCAGATGCCCTGATTTGAATCTACTGTGGCATCCAGTCATTCTGTGTGCTCTGGTGCTATGCTGGTGTATGCTATTGGTGCAAATACCTTGATAAACAAATACAAAGATCCTAAGCCATAAATGATCCTTGATTCCATTCATAGTATTACAAACTATTGTGTATATATTCTATATATAAATAAAATTATCCGTACATTTCTGCCAAGCCTTTAATTTTGCAAATGTAAAGAATGGTGTGTGTATGTGTGTGTATACTGTATGTGTGTATACATACTCTTAGTTGTCCATAACTGCATAACTAAGTGCATCATTTAGCTTGCAAAATAGTAATATTTTACACTAAAATAAAGGTTATTGTACTTATTGTGACATCTGTTTTTGCAACAAATAACAATTGCAGTTCACAATCAAAATGAGTACAAATGACAGATCTCGGGGAGTGACAGATTAATAATAACAGGGTGTTTAGACTTCTAAAATGGAAATTGTGAGAAAAATAACAGGGTTTTGCCTTTTATATTCCCTGAAATTGAAGATGTCTAAATCTAGGAAAAAATAGGAACTTGCAAAAATAGATATGGTATGTATGGATATGCCCTTAATGCATTTCATAAAGCATGTATTCTGTGTAGATTATAGCAGTCTATTTTTAATCATTTTCTGTTGAAATCTCATTCTTTTATATGTGTATCCAAATTGTAGTACTGACAGTGAAAACTGCTAATTATTGTTAATTTTATGTAATTGTTCAGTTTACAATGAAGAAAACGTTATTTTTTCTTCACTGAAATACTAATGTCAGTGTTGCATTGCAAGCTGAGTGACCTTTCTTTTGTTCCCATCAGTGCAGTCTAAAAAATATACTCTATGATTGTGTGGGCCTGTTTTCTGTGTTCAGTTGTAAATTTTAAATTTCAGTCTGATGTATAACCTTACCAAGGAGTTTGCCCTTAAAGGTTTACTGAATAATACCTAAAGCCCCGAGGCTCTCACAACTTGCTCCTGAAAGTACACAGATGCCTGACACACAGAAGCACAGCAAACTCTTTATTGTGAATGTCAGTCTGGGCCTTAAGCTATAGAACTGAATCAGCCATCAAACCCCTCTGTCCCCTCTGCAGCACTTTGTTCAGTTTCAAAAGCTTTGGATTAATATAATGTCGGAACCTAAAGCAGGCACATACTTTATATTCAAGAAATAAAATAACTGCATACATTTTATATTTTTAATTTTTTTTTGCATTCCCAATTTCCAAACACTTTTTAAGGCAGGCGAACCACAAGGGACCCCTACAATATCCTGTAGGAATGCTCCGTTCAGATTGCTGTGAAGCATGTGTTCCTGTCTTTCTCACTATCCCTCCATATGTAACTTGTTGTGATAGAAACCAATTCCAACCTTTAGGCATTAGTTAATTGAACTTAATGTTTCTGCATCTCTGAGATAATTTGTAACATGCCAACTCAAGGCGCACAGGTAAATGATCATTCAAGGTAGAATGTAGTTCTTCCTATAAAAGTAAATTGGGAATGGCATTGATTTTAACTCTAAATGTATTCCCTTTTGTAACCTTACTGCCGTTTTGTTTATTGTTAGCAACATTTACTTTACAACTGCCATTTACTGTTGAAGTTCCTGCGCTTCTGCATTTTGTTTTTAAACGTATTTCCGAATATTGAAAGTCCTTTAAGCTTATTATTCCAAGTTTTTTAAGTGTGTGGCATATTCCCTATCCTCCCAAATCCACAGTACTATCCTTCAAACTGGACAGATAGTTCAGAGCAGTCTTGGAATGGCGATAATATTACGAAAATAACTTTACGAAAATAAGTATAAAGTGTTTAATGACCTTGTTTAAAGGCATCTTTGTAAGTGAAGATGTGAAAACGATAAAGGAAACGAGAGTTCCAGATGTGTTATTGACAGCACCAGCTGGCCTGAGGGCAGACTCTGTGTCTTTGCCGTTTCAGCCTGTGCCTCGACACAATTCCATCAAGATTTCCATTCAAAGGGATTAAAGCGCTGCTACAGGGAATTTATCCCTGCTTATCCTACCGACTTAGTTTTTTGTTATCATTGAAATTTGTAAAGATATATGTAAAGGAATCAAATGGTATTCCCTTTTGTGGAGACTTTACATATTAGAATTTTAAATTCTTTGCATCTGGGGGGCTTACTTATCAAAATCGATAGCACCAAAGCGTGGCAGGAATCCCTGATTGAGCAGATTTTTGAGACTTCTGTACAGTGTCTGTGAGGGGGAGGGATTGAGGTGTGTGTGTGTGAGGGGGGGGTTACACTCTCTGATATATTACACTGGAAAAGTTACAGTAATCAAAATGTAAATATGGAGTAGACAGATACTGTATTAGTGAAGGTGAAGGATGTTTCACTAAGAATAAAGAATAGCATGTTTCAAGACATGATCTATCTACATGCTTGGAAACTTAAACTGCGTCTGGAGGGGACTATAAGGCACTGAAAAAGAAACACACACACACAACCTCTCTCATGGTATAAAAATGCTGTGTAAGTTTATTTTTGTTGTTTTTTTGTTGAGCATTTGTGTGCTGAGTGAGGTTTGGCTTATAAGGGCCCACATTATATCTTGTGATCTAATCCATGTTCATAGCACAAACAGATTAACTACATAGCTCATTCATTACAAAGAGTTGGAATTCAAATTGAAAATTTTTAGAAACGTGGATTTCAAATCTCTATTGCATATGGAACATAATAGGATGCATTGTTTTATTGTATAGGATATAGGGTATTTTTTATTTGTTTTTAGATCTATAATGTAGAATTAAGTAGAATGTTGTATTGTGTTTCTAGGACTTTGATTTTTTTTTAAACTTAAGAAAATACTTACATTTAAAAAACACTTGCAAATTTTCATTTGCAAATCATTTTAACTAATACAGCTCTTTTCAATGTTTGTATCCTTAACATTGAAAGAAGTGATTGAGGTTTGTGTTGTGTAAGCTTGAATAATCTTTAGCATATCAATAGTGAATGTGCTAACCCCCCCCCCACACTCACTTTGTCACAGCAGTAGTTTCTTGGAAGTGCCAGGATGAATCTTTCAATGGTAGCCTTGCCAGAAAGTGTGAAACAGTACTTTTCTTCCTCTGACATAATTGGGCATTTAATCCATTTTGTTGGAAAGCTTTGGCATTGCAAAACTGAACCCTGTACTTGAACTACCTCGAGTGGTTCAGATTCTCAGGTCCCACTTTCTTGCGATCACAGTGTTTTCAAGTTCTCACAGGTTTTAGATGAGCTCAGCGATTACTCCGCATAGTTTCAACTGTGTTTATACACATACACACTGGCGGTCCCAGTGAGGGGGGTCACCTAGATATCTTCCTGGAAATCAGAGTAGTGTGTTGAATGTTGAGGGAGATGTATTAGCCACCTCAAAGAGAATGCAGCAGAGCATCTGTTTTGTTGCATGACATCTCTATACTTGTTCTTCAGATATGAAGATTGTTGTGGAATTTAAATTGGTAGCAATTTCTTCTGGTCTTGGAAAGGATGTTCTCTTTGTTGCTTTCCTCTCTTGCTTCTAGTCTTGTGCATTTTGTTCACATAGCCACCATGTTCCTTTCTTCTCTACCAGGCCAACAACAAGCCAGAGCTAGAGGCAGCTGTGTTCCTGGACTGGATGCGCCTGGAGCCCCAGTCCATGGTATGGTTGCCTGTTCTGCATAGAGTGGCAGCTGCGGAGACTGCCAAACACCAGGCCAAGTGTAACATTTGCAAGGAGTGTCCTATTATTGGATTCAGGTATGCCAGAATTCAACACCTCACAGAATAAACACGTCTTCCACAGTTAGATCTTTTGATCTTGTAATTCCAAGTCTCAGTCTTTTCCCCATTAGAAGAATGTAAGCAATATTAAAATGAGGGAAGTCATGCAATAACTAATTACTATTACCAATTTATTCCTTGAAATTGATTTTAATAAGTCAGTAATTTCCTGATTTCTAATCACTAATTGCTCTTTATCCTGCTTTGCCATTATAACCTGACCATGATCAAGGACATCCAGATACACTTTTTCTTTTAGACATGTTGCATTAATAATCATTTCGATTGTCAATCAGAATAAACTGGAGGACATGTTGGTCTTACTACCATCTAGCCACAAACAGAGTTCAGTCTTTTGTGGCCAGCTGTGCAATCCCCCGTCGCAACGCCCCCTCACAACCCAGGCATTACTTGGCCACTGCAGCACAGGTAACAGTCAGTGTATGACCCAGAAGCTGAATTTCCAGACTGTTAAGCATTCCAATACTCTTGGGGGAGGTTTTTAATGGATGAACCACTGTGGTCAAAAGATCTGTTTTTAAGATTTTTCAAACCTCCTACAATTTAAGGTAACGCGTGCCAAGTATTCGCACTATGCATTAGGCAGTACATTGTAGCAAATAAATTGCAAGTGCCTTGACTGATAAATCGTTCTCCTGGCAAGGTATTTTTGAGTGTGAAAGGGGCAGTGTAGAATTTACATTTCAGGGGAGGAGAGCTCTTGGCTGCTTCATATTGTCTTTGTAATGAGCTTCAAATCCTCAACTGCAGTTTCTACGGGAGTGTAATAGGGTCGTTAAGTGTATCTGTAGCTCGGTGCAGAGCCTTTCAAACAAAGGCTTCCAGCAAAGTTTTTGAAGGATGACTGATGTAAACCACACCTGATGTGCAACATTGGTGATTTTCAGCACCTGTACATTGGAAACGAGAAAGAAATGCATTGAAAACATAAAATATAAGGAAGGAGAGAGAATTCACAGCCTTATCACTTCTATTGCAGCCTAGTTGTTATTGTTTGTTTTTGAGGGGTTGTCTTTTTCAACAAACTTGTATTTTCCCTTCCAACATCCCATCCCTGATACCACTTCACACAGAGACACTTCACAGGCTAATTATTATGGTAGAACATAGGAATTAATAAAATCCCATGAATGTGCCAGCCCCTGGGCTTTATTACAACATGCTGACCAATGACTTAACCATTGTTTCCCTCTTGTTTAGGTACCGAAGCCTAAAGCACTTTAACTATGATATCTGCCAAAGCTGTTTCTTCTCTGGACGTGTTGCAAAAGGTCATAAAATGCAGTACCCAATGGTGGAGTACTGCACACCGGTAAGATTATGACTTTTATAGCACTGTGTTCAATCACCATAGAGTACTGCTATTAAATATAATTTTGCATTTAATGTTTGTTTTAAATATAGCTAAAAAAATGAAATTGGTAGCTCTGAACAAAGAATGCAGAGCAGGAATACTTTGTGTCAGCAGAATATGCTGTCAGCTTTGTATAGTGAATGCTTGAGAAGACATTAAATATGCAGGTTAGCACATCAAAAAAGCACAGACATGCTAGGGGAGAGTTAAAAAAACATATGGCATTTATTTTCAGATCAATAAACAGCATTGTTCTTTTTGTTTGTTCTCTATTCATTATAATGCACTGTTCCCTGGTGATATTTTTGAACACACGTTATACCCTTATCGTGGTCCCATAATACAGGCTGAAAATACAGAATTGTGCATTCTCACTCTCAGAAATACAATTCCAGATTGTAGGTTTAATTTGCTGGTAATGGTGTAAAACGTAATATGGGATTATCTTAAATTTCCTGGGAAATGTTTGTGTGCTCGTAATCCCAGTTCTGGGTATTTATGCAGGTGTACAAATGTGCTTTATTCTGCGGCAGGCTTCGTGTCAGTGGCGCACACGCAGTAATCCCAAAAGATTAGTTATGCGAGTCATGTAAGCATGTGTAAATGCTATAATCTGAGTGTAAATATAATTGTAGTTAAAAATGTGTTAAGTTAATGTTCTGTTATACTCAAAGCTGGTCTCGGTGTACAACAATATGCAGACATTTATAGGTTATAGAGATCATTTGACAGAAGGTAAACTGGCAGTTTGTGAGCCTGATTTGTACGTTTATAGTAACCATGTCATGTTGAACATAGTACGTGGAAAGCACTAAAGCGGTTTCCGTTGTGCAGGCGGAAGGGTCTGTGTTTTAGATGAAAGTTTAAAGTTTATTTTGCATTCCTTGTTCAAGATATTTATTCAAGCACATTGTGTTTGCAAGCAAGCTCTGTTATGTAATAAAACTGAATTGTGACAGAATTCAGAAAGTGCCTAATAAATTGTTAATTTAAATAAACATTGTGTATGTCCCAAAACAAACATCAAATGCCATGACTCTTGAAAAGTATTTTACTTTTGAGTGTTAATGTTAATCCGTTTTTTTTAAATGTGTAATTTCATTGGTGAAAATGATCTCTAAACTGTGCTGTGTCTGACCCCGGTATTACCCCAAAAGTCAAACATTGGTGAAGGTTTCTGGGATCAAAACAGATACAGGTTTAGACTGTAGCAGATTACCATGTGTGTTCAGTGTGGGAAGAGCTGTTTGTTTATTTGTTTTTACCCAACTTGTTCAAAAAGAAAAGTAATATCTAGTCAGAACCCTACCCTGCAAGAAAATAATATTCTGGAACACTTATGTTGTAAACATTTTCTCTTGGGAACCTTGGCAGCTCCTGCTCTTTCAAGAGACTGGGCTATTTTACTGCTTTATCAACAACCGCAGACAAAGGAGAACTGAAAAAATAGTTTTAAGCACATGGTTTACTCTACACTCAGTGTTAGTATTTGATAGAAACACAAGGGGCTGATTGTTGAAACTTTGCTTTTCAGACCACTTCAGGAGAGGATGTACGTGATTTTGCCAAGGTGTTGAAAAACAAGTTCAGAACAAAGAGATATTTTGCAAAGCACCCCCGAATGGGATACTTGCCCGTCCAGACAGTGTTGGAAGGAGACAACATGGAAACGTGAGTAGCTACAGAACACAATGGCCTCTCGTGTCCCTCAAATCAAGACAAAATGCATAGATTTATTTATTTTTAAAATTACTTATTTTTATTTTAGCTTCCAGACCGATCAGTTTCCTTCTGCCCTCCTTTTTTGCTTCTGCTCAGAGGAGATGCAAGCTAATATCCAATTGCCAATATAGTTCCTGTTGTTTTTAGTTTCATTTTGTTACAAATAAGTGAGAATTTACTTTGAACAGCCCCTGGAAACAAATAAACAAAAATGTAAAAACAAACAAGCATGACATCTGTAATTACACAATATAATTTATGTCAAATTAGTTTCCTCTGAAAACATGAGAACTTGTGTAGACTTTGATTTAATTAAAATATTGCTAATAAATTGGAAATGTAACATCCTGTGCCAAACAATTAATTATTAATACAAAACCACTTTATAACCCAGATGATATCTGCTGTAAATTATAAGAAAATGCTAACTATATTGTTTTGTCACATGTAACCAAAAATATATAAAGTATCTACAGTATTTAAAATCTGTGTTCAGTTAAGTACTGTCTCTCCACCCTACAACGCATCTGTAGAGTATAACTAAAAGCATTTGGAGTGAGGATTGTACTGCCCTTTTTCCTCATTCAGACACCTCACCAGTGAAGATTTGGAAATAGATCACTGTCCTCTTAAAGATTATGTAAAAGACATTAATGAGAGTCACTCACGTGTGTAATGGTACCGCTACGTTCTTTTTCCAGCAAAGATGTGCAAATGGAGAAAGAGAATATTTTGGCAGATAAATCCGCTCGCTCATTAAATGTCTTGGTATTACCCAATAGATAATCAGCCCCTTGTTAAGAGAAATAAATGATTTCAATGAGCTTTCAGTCCAACATTTTCAATATAATTGTGAAACATGATCTGCTATTATAAATTAATTCTAAAATACTCTTTTGACTAAGGACTGTCATAGATAATTGCCAGTTTTGAGAGCCACAGTGAATTCATTACTGTACTGTCCAGTTAAAGTAGCAGAAGTGAGTATGGCATTGGCTCCCATTTTCCTGTGCATTGCCATGTCCATTCCCGGCATAGCACCCTCTCAACTGGATTGTATTTTTCTTTCCCCCATAAAGCACTAGTGAAATTTATTTCCATTGAAAATATAATATAATCATTCTATCAGTTTCTGCATCGTGCTGGTTTGCAAGCTGTGGGAATAAGCTATAAATCAAACGGAGGAAAAAAATTCTTAGACTATTAAGACTCTTTCCTACCAAAGGATGAGCACCCAGAGTGCTTATGTCACTGTCCCAATTTTCCCTCTGTACTTTCTGAAACCGCAGAATCTGTCACTGTTACTGCCATTGTCACTTCCACTGAAAGTAATGATTACCTTTTACATTTTCCTCTCAATTCAACTATTTTCTTGGTCATCCACATTTGTACATGTCTTTATTTAGATTTTCGCAATCTCTCTCCTTTTTGTTTTTATAAGGACAAAACAAGTTAAGTAGCATTAAAAATATTGTGACACAAAGCAAATGAAGAACAGTAGGCCGGCAATTTGATTCTGATTTTCAGTTGAAGGGAATGAATAAATCTTTTTTTTTTTTTTTTTTTAATTTTTACATATTTTCAAGTACAAAGTAAAATGGTCCACTTCCCCTAGTTCCTAGCCTCTAATATAAAGAGAGCATACTTTCAGTGGTTTTCAGAACCAAGAACAAATCTCAACACCGCCTTTCTTCCTTGGAAATCAGTGGAATCAGACTCGTCCCTTGAAATCTCACTTTCCTGGTCAAAGAACAGAACGGTACAGTGTCATTATTCAAACTGCTCAAAGGTCAAGTCCTGCCCTGACTCCCACTGTCCATCATGTCTTCATCATGGGTGTGGGTTACAGAACTGGTTACTGAAACAGTCCTTGCTGCATTGAGTTATACATATTCAAGGTGCTGCTTGCATTAAGTTGTGTACTAATATGTCAGAACGTAGCATCAACTTTGTTTGTCGAACAAATCTAATGCTTTACATAGTTATATCCAAAGGATAATGTAGTATTTGATGGCTTCAAATTAACCCCCACATGGGCAATTGAAATTTAGCTTGTCTATCTTTATCCTCCCTTCCCTTTGGCTGCAGATCATGACCATTCACATTTTGTTCTTTGATTTTGATCCTCTTTGAAATAGTTTTCTGCTGGGTCTCTGCTGCCTTTGTCTTCATCTCCACATTTTTTGTCTTGCAGTCCTGTTACACTGATCAACTTCTGGCCTGTAGATTATGCGTGAGTACCTCCTTCTGCTGACCTGTGCAGCTGCTTTACCCAACACGTGTTTTTTTGCACTTAATTTTTTTTTCCTAATTCACCACTGCTTCTTTTCTATGCGTCACAGTTTTGAGTTGATATGTAATCTGAGAGTCATAGTTGAAACGGGAAGGTTTGAAAATGCCAGATTGGGCTGGAGATTAAGTATAGGTTTCAATCTGTCATTTGTCTTCCTCTGTAATACAACTCAATGTTTTGCCCTTTTATAACAAAGTAAGGCATATTGTATTTACTAAATCAGACATTTATTTTTTATTTTTTATTTTTTTTATATATGTATACAATTTGTGTGTATGTCTATTTCCTATGCTACATTTGTAAAACACAATATATAATAATCTTAAAGGATGAAATTAGTTGTGCTCTTTCTCTTATTGTAACTACTAAGTTATTCCTGATTTTAGGTCATTATGAAGAAAGTGGATTTCCTTTTATAGTTTCAATTTGATAGAATAGATTTTGTGCACAGTTCACTGATTACAATATCATTTGGTAATCATGTTGTAGCGAGGAAAATCCTAAACCATCAATGTTGTGCTCAGCTTGGTCATCAGGGCCAGCATTTTATGAGTTCGGCCTGACATGAGGAACAGTTTAACCCTATTACTGTGCTTACTGTAATATAAACAGTGGCGTAACTTTAGTTTCAGAAGGCAGGGTGGGGGGGACAACCTACGCTTAAGAATACAACACAATCAAAACTTACCTAAAGGAGGGCACACAATCACACACATGTACAAATAAAACGTAATGGCTCCCTGACCTTTCTGACAGTGGACTGTGCTGTTGATTCAGACAAAGACGTCATCCACCGAGAGGTCTGCAGCCCTGCTCCTTCAGAGCCACGGGGGCTTCTCCTCCAGCCAAGATCTGAAATCCTAACTAGATCAATGATTTGTTGAATTGGTGCAAATGAACATGTTTCAGTTCTCTACTTACTGACAATCTGAAATTATCTCTGAAGACTAGAGGCATGCAGCTGTCCAGTATTAGGGTTACAGACCTCTGATTTAAATTAACAAACCACACGCAAATCCAAGCTTCTTAGTACATCTTTATTGTTTTGATTTGAGGCTTAAATAGTTTTAATTTAGCCTCTGTCTTGTTTCTATGATAATCCCTTATTTTTTTCCTCTTAATAGACCTTATGTAATTCCTATTACTGTGTTAAGAAGAATCTATTATTAAGTCCCTGCAAATACATATGAAGTGCTGTGACTGCATGCTGCATTTTTTATTATAATTCAAAGTATGGAAATATTGCATTGAAAATTACATTTAATATGGTCTATTGAAGTCCAATGTCAAATTGTCTTAACTGGAAGCCCTTTTTTAAACCTTACCAAGGTAGATGATGTATAATACATCTATCTGGAATGTTCACAATTTAGTATTTTTTTCACTTTACATACTTTACAATTTCTCAAGGCCTACATTTCAAATTACAGTACCTCTGAATCAAGCTCATATTCGAATTGGGCGTATATTAACCCAAAGCAGGGCTGTGCCTGGACTGCAACTGTTAAACTGGGCCAACAAGCCAACCTAGCAACAGAACTTAGAGCAACAGAGTGTGGTTATGGGAGTGGTGTATTTCCAGAATCTTAACAGGGTTCTTGTGTGAATATGCCATTGGAAGCTGCGTGGACAGGAGCCCTTTCATCATTATTTCATTGCCATAGCAACACAAGCCGCAGGAATAGGTTATTATGAGCCCATTGAAGGCAGAACAATGGCAGAGACTAAGTCCGACTGTCTTAAATGGGTCAGCCAAACCTAAAACTATACACCCTTTGCCATTTAGAGTTAAATATATATATAGCGAACAACATGACAAAAAAAATAAAAAAAAAATAAACCTAGATTTTAGGGTGGTTAGGTGATTTGAAAATTCATAATTTTCAATGAGTATTTATTAAATTCTGGTGGCTAGGTGATGTCCCCTTCGTTGGTCTGAATTGAGTGTTATTTATTGTAGTCATGAAACCTCCCATAAAGACTGAAGAAGCCTTATCTGAATTTGTAAAATTAAAGTGGACTGCTTGTTTATCTCTAAAGTAAATAGGGAGTTTATATTGATTGTCGTGCTGCTGGTGTGAGACCTGTTGGGTTTTAAAAAGCTTTATGTAATTGCCTCCACTGCCATTTTATTAACCGACAGTAAACCACAGAGAGACATGTTTTAAATCTGTTCAGTCAGAATTGAGAGATACTCGCAAAGAGGAAATGATCGAGGAGACGAAGCACAAACGGATATTAATATATTCGATCTCACAGTACTTTTAATTTGAGATCCGAACTGCAGAGTCTAGTTTTATAAAACGTTAAAATGTTTAAGTAGGAACTGTTTCCCAGCCCCTACTCTATTTGTTTGTTCTGTTTTTTTCCACACTGACTCAAGTTTTGTAAAGATGGGTGATTTTGTCTCTGGAATCCACATGCAAAGATTGAAAAATAAATGCTGAGGTGTATTCACCGCGTATATTCTAACCCAGATCCTCTTCTCACATGGTGAACCTGCCCAGAAGATTGTGTTGAGGAGGACTTAATTCCTGAACAATTCCTATATAGGTGCCAGCTCTAAGTGGAACACTGGAATATGTGAAGATTGATTTTATATTTTTTGTTGCTTGTCTTTGTCCTTCCTTTATTTGGGGGATTACCGCAACCATCTTACTTATTCATGATTTGATTATTTTTTAATTAACCAGTGACACAGGTGTGGTTGAGTATCCAAAGTAGATTTTTTTTTTCTCTGAGTGGAACTCCAAAGAAGAAAACTTATATAATATATATTTTTTTATTTCTCTAGTGTCATTAGGTGATCTATTAGGTCTCATGGTTAACAAAATAAAATGTTTCTTTACTTACCTCTCCATTGCATTTTTTGTGCTTTACAGCTCCATTTTATTTGATTTATAAATATTAAAAAAGTTTGTGTCAAGTGCTGCATTTTGAACCAGCAAATTTTGTACAAAGATGCTCAGTTCGGCTTAGCCTTCATCCTGTCCCTCTGGGGTGTATTCTCTTCTCATAGTGGAAGTGCAGAAAGAGGTCAAACTGATCTTGGCCAGTTCAAAATATTTGTTGGTGTATGTCAGCTCTTGAAAACCAAGCTTTACAAAACATATGCCATGGGGATATGAAAACAAATCAACTATTGATAAAAACTTTTGATATGTCACTCTTTAGAGGTGCTAGTAACCATAAGATCTTAAAGTGTCATAACCTTTGCTGTTAGATGTAGATGTTGCTGTCTTTTCACAGCTTGTCATTACAGAGTTCCTTTTTTCTTTTTGTTCTGTGTGCAGACCTGCATCCTCCCCTCAGCTGTCACATGATGATACACATTCAAGAATTGAGCATTACGCTAGCAGGTAAGGCATGTTTAATGCACAAAAATACTATAAGTAAATAATTGTGATTAATCTTAGTGGGCAAAATACCTACTAAAAAAACTAATTTAAAAGAAAATCATTCCATCTCACATTCCTCTTTTTTGACATAACTTTGCCATAGTTTGTCATGATGTGACACATCAGCAAGGAATAACAATCGTCCCGAAGTACAGAGTAAATTATTGCATCTGACACTGAGGTGATTCGTGTGAGCTTTGCTTTGGGGAAGAAATATAGACTGGTGACACTTTTCAGAAAGCAAACTGGTTTTGAATCTACATTTCTTACAATGTTAAACCATTCTGATGTTTTAGTTGGTCAGTGCATTGCAATAGCAGCAGTTATCTTGACCTCGTTTTATTTCCCTTTTGAGCAGTTTGTAGGTCATTTGTGTTGTGCTATTATTTCTACGTAGACCGAGTAAGAAAGAATGAAAGATTTGCCTGGAAACCCTTTAGAAAATTGCTGTGCTGCATGAGGTAGATTATTCTTTTCACCCTCTCGGTGGATCCAATTATCCTGTTGATATACTGAGGGCAGGATAGCAATACTGCCGCCCAAGGCTGTACCTGTGCAGGCAAGAAGACTGCGTCCCAGAGAAATGCGCTTGCATTTGCTGTTGTTTTTAAGGAAGGGAGGACTGCAATATATGAAATTGAAGATGAAACCAATAACATAATCTAAAATAAAAATGTATTTTGTTATTTTGTTGACTATAGAGTGGTGTTGTGTTCTGTATTGAAGTCCCCTGATGTGTTATAAGAACAACAAACCAGGAGATAATTCTTTAAATATTAAGGCCAATCCTTGCATGATCTTGTGTATTGACTTATTGAAGATAGGAGTACATTTATTGATTTGTTTGTTTATTTAGAAGCTTGCTATTTGCATTTTTATTCTGCTTGCAACTGTAACACTCAGACTTCCTACAGAAACCCTATTTTGTATTTAATTTAAATTTACAAGATGGCTTTCTTGAAAATGCCACCTACTTCTCAGAATGTATCTGCTGCTGTATTGCTTACTCTGTTCTGTACTCTAAATACCATGCATTTTTCAGAACTGCTGAGTCAATATGGTGTCAGCACTGATTAAACTTCACATAACTTTCACATAACTTCACATAGATTTTGTTTTCACAATAGCATTTGTAAAATATCTGATTTATTGACAGGGTGTTCAAAATACTTTCTGGAATACAAACAAAGCATACTTTTCCCTCTGTACCAGTCAACACTAATGCTGCACTGCTCAGATATTCGGCAGAAGACTTAAATTATACCCACATATTGGCAAAAAAGAAAAGGAAAAGATTTGTATTGAAAATTTACAAGGACTGGAAAAATTATACTTCTAATTATACGCGATACAGTTTTCTATAAAAATCCATTTGCTCTTCTGTGTTAATATTTTACTCTCGTCATATGCCACAGCAAACAGATTCTGAGACAATGTATTTTACAAGGACAGTTTATCCCAGGCTTTCAGTAAAAGACATGAAATCATTGTGCTTTGTCAGCAATCTGATGCCGAGATCAAAGACTGCTTGATATCTGGCGTTCTTAACTTCGGATGACTCATTCTGTCCATTATGAATTCATAGCTCTAACTCATTAGCTGGCATACTTTTTTCTATTTTCTTTCTATTCATTTATTTAGGATACAAAGCCAGGAATAAATACCTGGCAGTTGGAAGCTGATTCTTTTCAAGACTGTCTAGCCATAAACCGCCAAGAGCAAACATACATTAATACAGGGAGAGTACGTGTGAGGAAGTTTGTAGTGCAGTGTCATTGAAGATGCCTGGTAAACATACACAGACTTATACTGGTTGTGGATTTGCACTTAGTCATCATTGCCGGATAAAGATTCTTTAGTGAAAATAAGAGGGAAAAGAAAATAATCCCAAAACAGAATTTTTCTGCTAGTCCTCCCAAGTAAAGTATCAACTCGTCCACTGCGGCTTTGCAGATCATCTGATCTGAATTTAAATGAGCTTATTTTGGCTCAGCTGTTTAAAACGGTGAGCTCTCCATTAGATACTAATTGAAAAGCTCTCAGAACCAGTAAAAGTGCATGAGAAAGAACAGTTACTGCCCTTTAAAGTCTTGCTAGCTTACCACTCAGCATCCCACCTATAATAATACACACACACAAAATAAGGTTTCAGTTTGTGGTGAAATGTGTAATATGCTTTTCAAAAAGGGTCAGACCTGAAGTTGTCAGAAGAAAATAGTGTTCCCAGGGTTTTCTATGTACTTTTGACACATGCCTAATGAATCCTTCACTTTAGAATATCAATCCGAGACTGATTTTCACAATATTTTCATTTCATTTTGTAGTTTGGTCTGGACTACCTGTAATAATTTCTCATTTTGTTTTTGATGTGAACAGGCTAGCAGAAATGGAGAACCGGAATGGATCTTATCTCAATGACAGCATCTCGCCGAACGAAAGCATGTAGGTCCTGATGCTCTAGTTTACACAACACTGACCACCTTTGTCCACCTGGAAAGCCAGATGACTTTGCTTTATGTTATCATCCATTATACGACCGCACACAGACATTTATGAAAAAAGAAGCTTCAGAAGATAAATGATAAATGTTTTCAGTTCACTCCCAGTTCGTTTTTCAAGAAACTTGGCAAATGAAATATTATACAAGATCTGAGTGCAGTAAATACCCTGCTAAGAGCTGAGCATGTCGTTTGTCTTATGAAATAAGCATACCAATCAGCAGCAAACACGGGCTTGAGGTTCAATAAATCCCCCAGCAGTAAGCAGCATTGTGAAGGCAGCAGCGCAGGCCTCTCTGTAACAAAGGCACTCCCTGCTGTCTCCCATCTACACTGCTGCAGGTGTGCTGAACTCAGACTGCAAATGTAACCCTTTACCTCCTGGACCTTTTAAAGGGAAGAAATTCAAGTATAAATAGAAAGGTTGTTGCAAAGTGACATGGATGTGAGAGATATGCCAGGCCAAGTGTAACAATTAGTGACCAGGGAATTTTTTAAGTTGTTTACGCTTAAAATATAGTCAAAATGTTAATACATTATTTTATTTTATTATAGTTTGATCTTTCTTCTCTGCATAGAGTGTAAAGTACCATATTGTCTTGAATTTAAGACAACCTTACTTTTCAACAAAGGCATCAAACAGCTAAGATAACTTCAGCAATCATTGGGGAAAATAACGTTTCTGTACTAACCATTAGGGGGTGTGAGTGATACCATTTTTTGATCCAGTAAAGCTCTGAAAGTTGTTCGTAATCCAAAAATACAGGTTTGTATTCTGATATGGGAATTCATGACCAAAGAACCGCTAGTGCCATGAAAGGATTTCCTGAGACTGTGCGTTCAAAGGCAGCAGTTTTTTTTCCCACGCCGTCATCTAACATTTCTTTGGTGACACCAACGTTTTTAGCAGCACACCAATTATTGAATGCTTCAGCTTCTCTGACAACCATGATTTTAAGATTTGAATCATAACTTTGTCTTAATCCCTTTGATGTTAGACCATTTTTCGATCCACTCTTTTCCTCATAATCGCTGCAGGCAGGTTCATCAATTTTCAGAAGTAGGGCTGTTCAGTCACTCGTTTAACAGAATACACAATTTCATAATTTACCAACAGCCTTAACTTGACTCAGAGGCACAGTCCACGAATATAGGATGAGTTATAGTTGTAAAAAAATAAATTTTATAATCGGGCCAATACAGTATATTATAAGTAAAACTGAATGAGTTTTATCTTATAAAAATGCAGGTTAGGTTAGTGCTACTCTTTGAAATGCTTTTTCTGTCTGCACGATGCAGAAGTGAGCTGTCTAAACACATTTTGTGTATTGGTGCACATTAGTACTATAGCTCAGATATCATATAATTACACTTTTCACTGTTTGAAAATAAAACTGATGTAGAGCACTGCTGTATGCCAGATTGATTGAAATAATGAAGAGATTTTGTTTGTTTGTTTTTCCTTCAAATTGTAAAAAATATAATCCTGCTGCTGAAATTACAAAGCCCTCAATATAAAGTCTAGTATTACTGTAGTCTCAAGGTGAGCTCTCAAAAAAGTCTGTTTCATTCTGTTGTTAGCCTCATTATCAACAGTGCCTCTCCTGAGGGGGATATATGAATACTTTTAATCGGTGTGTTTATGGTCTGCTCCCCTCTCCTGTCATTGCAGCGATGACGAACACTTGCTTATCCAGCATTACTGCCAAAGCTTGAACCAAGAGTCTCCGCTAAGCCAGCCCCGCAGCCCCGCACAGATCCTGATCTCCCTGGAGAACGAGGAGAGAGGGGAGCTGGAGAGGGTCCTCAATGACCTAGAGAAGGAGAACAGGTCAGGAAATCACCATAGTGCTTTGACAAAAAAAGAAAACTCCCTTCTCTACAAAACATGAGAGCCTCCAATATCAGAAGGCTTTTTAGGTACTGTAATAAGACAAATATCCCCGGTTGTCTCAGGAAATGATGCAGATTACTATCTGAGTAGCAATACATAAGACCAGTTTCTGGCAGCCGTTCTGCTTAAGAAAGGGTCATTGTGGGACTAAGAATCCACAACACTGATTTTAATGTTGTATGCGAGCATTTAAAGATGTGAAATGAAATTCAAATGGATTTTTAAAGACTGTTCATCCAAGACAGTGCTTAAAGACATTGTCTGACTCATAAACTAAGAGCAGAGGAATTTTTCAGAAATTAATTTGAGACTTTTTACATGAATTGCTGCAATGCCTTTTCTTTCTAATGGTTCTGCTGCTGTACTGTTCATTCAGTTGTTAAAGAAAAACTATATTGAACAATTAATTGACAGAAATAAGGCACCATGCCAAAAGTATTTAAATACTTAAATTGGTTAAGAACATTTTGAAATGCATGAGACCTTTTCTCTTCCATCATCCCTTTATCACAACCGGACTTTTCTACTCTTTCGCTGATCTTTGGATATCAGATCATAAATGGTAATAAAGAACTTGAAGAACCCTGTGTTAAAGAATACGTTCTTCTTTTTTTTTTTCCATCATCTTCCAAATGTCTTGAATTAGGAAGCCAGTGCTATCTGCCAGCCTGGATTATCGTCAACATGGACACTGTTAACACTCACAGAACAGGGCTGGATAATGTTTCAAGCACGATAGTTTGCGCATTTGCCAATGTATGATTTAACATAATGTTTTCATAACCAGGCTATGTTAATCTGCTTGACTTTTTTTTCTCCTTCTCTTACCTTTTCTGTGCCATACTTTGCTGCACAGCTTTGAAATAATATATCGGCATTTCTGCTGGGATTTAGTTTGTGGTGTCAAATAAGGATGTATTAGAAGACTGAAAACTTTGAAATATATATTGTGTGTTATCTGAAATATTACAAATACACACATTATTCCATTATTATAAATGACATCTACAAATCTCAAAAGGTCTGAATAGCATCATCATTTTCAATGTGGGTGATCCATTCTTGTGCACTTGCCTCTCTCTCTCTCTCTCTCTCTCTCTCTCTTCGTGTCTTTCTCTCTGTCTCTCAGGAATCTGCAGGCAGAGTATGACCGACTGAAGCAGGCCCATGACCACAAGGGGCTGTCCCCACTGCCCTCGCCCCCCGAGATGCTGCCCGTGTCCCCTCAGAGCCCCCGAGACGCTGAGCTCATCGCCGAGGCCAAGCTCCTGCGCCAGCACAAGGGCCGTCTGGAGGCCAGGATGCAGATTCTGGAGGATCACAACAAGCAGCTGGAGTCGCAGCTCCACAGACTGAGACAGCTGCTGGAACAGGTGAGCTGGCCGGGGCTTCTAGGCCATCCAACAGGGCAGGACAGAGAGAGGCAGTTATTATTTCTGAAACTGCCTCTAATATGCTCCTCAGAGGCTGTGCGGTTATGGGCCTGACACACCTGGCTGTACTGGTCCTTCTCTGGGCCGTGTGGGCATGTTCTACTGTTCAGCCAGAATCCATAGTTGGATGCATTTCAGAAACCTTCTGTTGATAACTGGCAGATCTTTTCCAAATGCTTGTTAGGACTTCTATGGGCAGTCACAAGTTCTAGACCATTATCCACACAAGGAAGGCTAGTGCATATTGCCTCTGATTGGGTACAGGAGGAGGCCGAAGTGAACAGCAGTAAACTGTCCTTTAGTGATTCTGAAACATTAGAAAATGTTTTGATGAGAATAGAGGTTAAGTGTTCAGAGCTTAATCCCTTAGCAGTAGAACTACCACTGAAGAGGTGAAGAAGGGAGAGTACAGTTCAGTTCTGACACCAGCTGTTTGTCTTGCAGCCCCAGGCCGAGGCCAAGGTCAATGGCACCACCCTGTCGTCTCCGTCTACCTCCTCACAGCGCTCCGACAGCAGCCAGCCCATGCTGCTCCGCGTCGTGGGCAGTCAGACCACAGAAACTATGGGTAAGTGCGGACACCTTCATGTACCTTTAGACTTATTTTCTAACACAGACCACTCACTATTTCGCGGTGAGCTGCCTTTCTTGATTTCATTAATTCTGAATTCTGGTTTGCAAAGACTGCTATGCTAAATGTAGCGCAGATTTATTATATCAACAAGGAAATATTTTTAAAATGTACTACTCTTCTAAAGAAACAGATTATTTATAGTAGGCCTAACTGAGGGTAAGATCTGGTGTTTTTAACTGGTGGAGAAAATGTGAGAGGTTTTTTTGTACAAATTATTAATATTGAAGCACATTGGGTTTAATTATATTGAAAGAAGATAGACACAGAAAGGGCAAGAAAATGAAACCTGCTCAAACCGCATTCCTGGCATCAGTACTGCACACTTCTGTTCAAACCAGAAACACTGCTGAGCAATTCTCCTTTTTATCTGAAAGCACAGCGAGGTTGACAGGTCATATATTGTGTCTGTTCTGATTAAGGTAACTAATTATGTCACCTCTCTAATACAGAAAATGAAAAGCAGGCAAAACTATAATTAAGTGTGATTTAGTTCAGTGATCTAAAGAAATGAAATCTGGGGACCTATTTTTTTCTCTTTAATTACTACTTTGTGCCTGAGGTTTTTTAACCGTAAACCTTGAACTTTGAAGAAGGAATATGTATTGTCAATACAAATGTGGATTTTAGGAGAACAGAAGGGAAGCCTTTTTAAAGTCAATTGTTCTCTCTGTAATGAGCTAATCGTTAAGTGAAAAGAGAGTTCAGTGAATTGATCCAGGAATTTACAGAAACTGACATGTAGTTATTTTCTTGATGTATCAAAATATAGGCTTTTCACTGGCAGCCATTTTTATACATCTACCGGTTTGATTGTTCGCCACAACCATCCCACTGGAGTAGTTTCAGATCACTGGCATAGTCCAAACACAAGAGACAAGACCTATGGGACCAAAACACTGGGGATAATATGGAAAAATCATAATTCGATTTTTTGCAGGACAGATAGCATTTTAAAGGCTTGAGATAACGTCAAGAAAATAACTGGATTAGGATTCTCATTCCCCCAACCGCCACCCTGTTAAGAATTCAGCAGACATCACTCCAGTACTCAAAACCGTATCTAGTCTGACTCCCTAACCCGTCATCCTTGTTCCCAGGTGTTACCCAATCCATTTTCCAGATTAACTTGACTATCGGGAGATTGACAAATGTCATTCTGTCAAGTAGAGAGGGGTGCTGTCTGACCCTGGTGTAATGCTTCTCGCATGGGACCTTCCCTTGGATCTGTGCCAGGTGCATTAAGAAAACAAATAAAAAATTAAAGGCAAGAACAGCGCAGGGCAAATGCCATCACCAGTCCTTCTTTGTTATGAATGTCCTTTAAATTATAGCCCAGTGCAATGAAGCTGTCAGGATTATGAATTGGCCTCTTGCTGGAGGCTCTCCAGTGCTTATACCTCAAAGGACTGAGAGATCATTCGGGAGCCCACACTCTGGTCCATGAGAGAATTTGTAATGAAAAGTAATGTCAGGACGAGAGACTGAAATCTAAAGCAACAAGTTTTTTTTTAAATGCATTTATTATTTTAAATAGATTGCATTATTAATTGAGCAGTTCAACTCCATTAGATAATTTTTCCAAAGTCTTGAGGGTTTTCTATTATTCCAATTTTTGAAGCGCATTCATTCATAGCCATGACTGTGAGCCATTCAGACAAAAATAAAGCACCCTTGGTTATAACAGGACAGGGATTTTTCATTACAACACAAGAAACCAGGCAACTGTGCAGCGTTTGTTTATTTTTCCCACTTAATTATGTGATGGATGTTATTTCAGCCAAAGGATTTGTGGTATTTTTTTAAAGAAGGATTTAAATTCTTTTATCATGGATATTAATTCTTCCTTGTGGCTGTAGCTATAAGTAAATGTCAGTGTGTTGGAGATTAACATTGATGAATTTTGATGAGAAATTACCTGTATGGTGTACAAATGATACACAGTATTTTGTTAAAGAATGGATATATTTTATCAAGTCATAATTAATTACGTATTTGTCTGTTATTTTAAGGAGACGATGATCTTCTGAGTCCAACACAGGATGCAAGCACAGGCCTGGAGGAAGTGATGGAGCAGCTCAACAACTCGTTCCCTAGCACCCAAGGTGAGAGGCTCCAGAGGGGAACCCAACCTTTTAGACACAGTCCTTAAACCCTGCTGTCTGGCCAGCAGCCTCATATGTTGCGTCAGTACTTCCAAAGATGCACAACAATGATGTCCTGTGTAAACTGCTGAGCTTTAGTCCAGTACAGGGGATCAAGGGTTCACATGGATGATTAATGGATAAGAACAGACTCCTGTCAGAATAGAATGGCCGCCCTCTTCCAAACCTTCCATTCTTTATTTTTTGGTTTTCTTCTGTCATAAAGCAAGATGTACAAATACTAGTGGAAATTGTCACATTGTTTTTAGTTTACAGACATAAAATTATTGTTTAGAGTAAACATTATTTATTCTGGGATATCAAATTCAGGCTGAAGTTGAGAATAAATCTGACGTGTGTGTGTGTATATATATATATATATATATATATATATATATATATATATATATATATATAAATAGACTCGTCAGTAATGCTCAGTCCTCACACTGCTCCGTGCCGCGTAGGAAGGGGAGGGGGGAGGTGTACACTCTCAGCGGCTTGCTTGGTTTTGGGGTGAAAGCCACAGCTGTCTGAGCTGCCGATCCCAGCTGCTGATCTAATTCGAAGCAGATGTGAATGTCAAAAGGTCTGACACTCACAGGAAATGTTCAAGTAAAAGCCACCAGTGAGCTTACTTTACACTTGTAATTGGCTGTGGCTTCACAGCTCATAAGAGAGAGAGAGAGAGAAAATAAGTTAGAACAATACAGCTGTAGAAACGCAGAGCTCCCTTGGGTTGTCTAGTTAATATATTGTCTGGAGTCCTGGTCTGCTTCCAGTTTTGAACAAGGTAGAAGCAGTTTTTCTCCAAAGTTTCTAGTAGCATCAAATTCTTTCTTTTTCAAAAAGAAATGAGAAGCATTGCCCCTCAAACTGTTCAAAGGTTTTGACAAGCAGTTCTGTGATTGAGTGTTCTTTTTCCATCCCAAAAAGTACAATCAGGCCACACAGAGGGGTATTCAAATAGTTTTATTTCTGCTAGGACTGTTTCAGGTGTCATAAATTGTAATTTGTCTTTTAGTAATCCAATGCCCCTTTTTAAGTTTAATGTTGTGGAAGAGTCTCCATAGAATAAAAATGCAAATCTTCAAAATTTCCACTAATACATTTTCAGTTTCTTGTACTATTGACTCAGGCAGCAGTATTCTTAAAAATAATAAGAGTGGAATTGATGACACTGGATATTTTATCCATCGAACAGTAAGGCTGATGACAGTAGAACTGACTGCATGCTGTAGTTTATAAAAAGGTATCTGCACAGAATCAAAACTGTCAGGGTCCAAATAAAAAGCAGAATCATACAGTACAGACACTCATGGAGGTCCTATGCATCCTTTTGTGTAGAGTGCTGATCTATTAATCATTTGATCAAGGAAAGTACTTCAGAAAGTACATTATTGAGATCATACTGTGTGACTTTCTAAAAAACGAAATTCCCTGTTTATTTTTTCATGCATAACCATCTATGCAAGGCCGCGTATGTTCTTTAGCAGGTAGGGTTATAAATTCAGCCAGATTGTCAAATGTGTCAAGTTCTCCAAACATACAGCACAGTTTGTCTGCAGAGAGTAACTGTTATTAAAAAGAAAAAAGTTTAAACAAAAAAAAGAGTACAAAGCTGTCTCTTCTGAAGTCAGTCTTTCACTGAAAGATTGAACCATGTTTTTTTTCCCCACCATGGTTGGGTTCTCTGCCTAAAATGTTTATGAAAGTTTTCAGATGTAGCTCTCCTGATTTCACCTCCCTTGTTCAATCTGTGCTCTGCAAGGAAGACAAAAAAACATCTGGAGCTCAGTGGAGTTGTGTGTTTATTTCTTGTGATCTTTGTCTTTGCTTGCTCAAAGTGGTATCCGCTCAGAATAACTCCCAGTTAAGGTTTCTTCTTTGGCAGGAGGACTTCTTAAAGCGTATCTCACAGCGGATAGCAAGGAACTGTTGTTATACAGGAAACGGCTTATCATCTATGAAGTCAGTAACGCAGCCTGATCTGTCCCTCTGAATCAGCTGTTACAAAGTGTTCTTATCTCTTCCTTAATGAGTGAAATCAAACATAAAACCTGAAATTATGAAAGGACAGTGGAAAGTACCATCGGCTTTGTTAAAGTTGGTGTAACTACCTCTTTGGTCAGGATTTTGACACATGACCAGTGTTTGGATCGGTGTATGTATTCTTTACAATATTTATCATCCCTATTTGAAAGTATGAGTTACCAAAAACACAGCCAAGTTGGGTCATGTGTGTGAAGACTCGCCCCCTGGGTGCCTGCCTTCGAACTCAGACATGATACAACTCAAAAAGGATAGTGTAAGGTACACAGTAAAATCAAGAAACGGGCGAAAAAACTGTTCAGACTCAGTGTTGTATTGTACACCTGTGCCTTGAGGTATTCAAACTTAATGAACCACTTCTGTCATTGTAGCGGGACTCCACTTGTGATTCCTGCATGGCTTTTATTTTTTTCCTCTAATGTAACAGAATTGTCTGTTATCTTTTTTTCCTTCTTTCTCTCACGTCCTCTCTACTGTCTGTCACTCTAAAGGAAGGAGTGCCCCTGGGAAACCAATGAGAGAGGTATGTGAGACCGCAGCTCACTGCCAGGCTTCGTGCTCCATCCGTTTCCTTCCTCGCTCTCTGTTATGTCTATTTCTCGACTAAACCAAATTGCCTTTCTAACGCTGTATCCCTCACCCTCTCGCTCATGTCTGTGTGCTGTGTGTCAGCCGTTCGCTCAGCGTTGCCACAAACCCACTGAGAATCAGACTTCAAAAGATTGCAGTGCTGATATTATATGAATGTTCATGTACAATAAGTGCTGCAATTAACCAACCACAAATTGATTGTTTTTTAGTGTAACAAAATGTAACAGAATACGTATTACAATCCTTTTGTTGTCCTGCCTTGTTTTCTGTTTTTTGATTCACTTCAGCATTAAAATCAATATGAAATGGTATAAACTCCAGGCCATTGTATTCAACATGACTACATGATATTCATGAAAAGCAAACATTTATAAGCTGCCAGTCTGGCTTATTGTGTTACAGGCCCTTGTAAAACACATTTGCAGATTTCTTCTGAGTGGGTTTGAAGACCATTTGTGCTGCCATAGCAGATATCATTTAATATTCCTGTAATTAACTAAGATCAAGTGCTAATGCATTTCAGAATGATACATTGCAATTGTACCTGGTCTAAGAGCCATGTCTTGAGTCACAGTTAAGTGACCATTACATCACGGTGGAAATTGCCTTAAACTGATAGTGTCACACACTCTGTGTCACAAAATACAAGACGTCAGTTTGGTCTTGAATGCAGAGACCCCTAAAGTGCTTAGTATGAATCTTTTATAACCCTTTATTGTTGACAGACTGAATTACTCTTTCTATTATTACACATGGATTTTTTAATAATCATCTGCCAAGTCTTTAAACCACCAAACATGCTTTAGTTCAGGTGCTGCGACCTCCCCTTTTCATGACCGATTTGCCATGTTGTGACAGTAGTTGTCCCAGGCTGCTGTGAATGCTTGGAGCTGAATTGCTTACAAATGGTTGTGTAGTAGGCTATGTGCAGTTTTAAAGTTTCAATACAGGTCTTGAGCTACAGGATTTTACTAATGTTTGGCGGCATGTTAAAAATGTAACTGCTTATATAATAAATCAAATAAAATGTTACCTAAGCAAGCTGATTAGTTTTAAAATGCAGGGGGGGCAACTGAGCTGAAAGTTAAAGATTTTGCACCATTTACGGCTGCTTTAACAGACCTTGATTAGACCTTGGTTAATAGTGGACTTGGAGTGAGTTTATAAGGCCAGACTATATTTATCATAGTGTTTCATTAGCAATATTGCTTCGTAAATCTATGATTATATATATTATATCACTAAAAAGTTACAATTATGGTATAGTATGGCTATACAAGAAATACTCCCCCTAAAAGCATTGATTGAAAAACATGTTGTTTGCTCTAAAGAAATGTATTTTTCAACACGAACATGGATTATTATTGAGTTACGTGGAGTAACGGATTATATCTTCAGATATTAAATAAAGCGATGACCACATATGATAAAACTGTATTTCATCTAGTCACAAATGAACACATTTAGAAAGTGAGAGCTCATTTTGCACGGCCTACACCAGTACGTTTTATAGCCCGAAAGTTATAACTTTTTTCCCCACCTGTTTATGCCTTTAAATGTCTGCTTGTAAAATGGTTTGAAATGGCTTCATCTCATGGTTTCTGGCACAGTAAGTGAAGGAGATATTCCTGCCAATGCAGTTTAATCTAATGGACTATGACTTTCAATTGAGAGAGCAGCAAGGGGCCCGTCACCCAAAGAGCAGGGGGCTTCACTTACGGGCACGGAGCTGAAGCGCGGCGTAATCTTTAGCAAAGAGTCATAAGCAACTTTTAATTAAAATGCAGAGAAGATGTGTGTCCTGCTGACAGCTGCACAATTGGGAACAGCAGGGTATAAGCCATACTTCCTCACTATCCCATGAATACTGTCAAGCCTCTGCGTAAAAGAAAATAATAAGAAATACGCCTAAGCAGTACCTCCCGATGAAGGAAGCACAGAGCACCAGGGCCTGTTTAGCAGAGTAGAAGTAAAAAATATTGCCAGAAAAATCCCAACTGTGTAAAATGTTTATTGGGTCCTGCTTACCCCCCCACTTCCCATAACATGATTCTAGTTCATCGTGTTCAGGCTTCATGTAGAAAAGAAATCTGTCCGATTTCCTCAGGTTCTGTTAAATATACTCCAGACCAATTATCTTCTGAAAAAAATGCCACCAAATATGCATTCTGTGATCAAGCATGTCATTTGTAATGCTTTGATTAATCTCTTTGGTAAATAGTAACAGCACAAAGATTTTCTTTTTGGTTTTGTTTTTTCCCCTCCCCTGCATGTGTGCATGTTTAATCACCAAGATTTGTCAGTAGCTGAGGAGGTAACAAAAACAGTTTTTAAAGTAATGTGAGTTTAGTTTTTTCTGCCATCTTAATTGTGTGTGGTTCTTCCAGCAGTGCACGGTTGGAAGAAAGTGATACAGGTGTGTGGGTGTGAGCTACTTTGTGTGTAACATCGGCAGACCTCATGCTTCCAATGACAGCGGCCATTTCCAGAAAGGCTGACATGAATCCCCACATGCAGATGATAGGGTATTGGTCTGCAGTATTTAATTCTCCTGGTTCTCTCCCCGTACAGGTCACAATGTAGGAAGCCTCTTCCACATGGCGGATGACTTGGGCAAAGCAATGGAGTCGTTGGTGACTGTGATGACAGATGACGAGGCTCTGGACTAGCAGATTTTTTTTCCTAACACACTGACTTATGAACATCAAGCATGGTTTTTATAATAATTCATATGCCGAAAGAATTGGACTGTAAACGTTTACAAAGAGAAAAAAAATATCTATTTTTGTGAAGGGTAGTGGTAATAAAATTGTAGATTTCAGTAGTTTCCTAAGTCTAATATTGTTTTGTTAACAATGGCAAGTTTTTCACTTCTATGCAATTGTACAATAAAATAAAATAAAAAACTACATGTAAAAAAAAAAAAAATCTTGTCGGTTAACAAGAAAATTAAAAAAAAACTTGCCATTCATTTGTATGGAACGCGTTTCGGATTGTTTAAAACATTTGTAACAATTATAAAGAAAGATTGTAAACTAAAGGGTGCTTTATAAAATACATAAATTTTATTGTTTATAAAAACCAAAAAAAAGCAAAAAAAAAAATTAAGGCAATGCATTTGTTTTGCAACATTACAGCTCCGTATGTGTGTGAGTAATGTACACATTATCAGTGTTATTTTTCTTGCTTATGAAAGAAAATGCCTATATTGTTACCAAATTATTCATCAGGTCATCAGTCATTCTTTTATTTTTATTTCACTAAGTCTTGGGAGAGTTCATAAATCGAGCATCTTCTGAGGTCAATGTCAGAATCATTTAGTGTTCCTCTTCATTGGCAAAGCACACTATCTGTAAGTTTCTGACTTTTTGCTGAGATATATTGAAACGTTATATTAACTAGGCAAATTGAATATTTTAATCATTGTGTTTTTTGGTACTTTACAAAGTAATGTCTTTTAACCACAACCATTTGTGAATAGCTTTTTATCAAGCATGGATTCAGCAAAATATTTTTTTAAAGGTAGAAAGGGAAACCATTGTATTTCTAAGATCATGTGCCGACATGCCAATGAAACCATTCTACCCTTTTAACTTTGAAACAAGATACAAGATAATAATTCTAATAGATTGTGATTGTGAACAGAACTGTCTTTGTCCCAGTCCTAGCAGAGAGTGTTGAGTGGAATTTTTGTGTCCAAGAATTCTCTCATGATTATTTTACAAGTAAACCACTAGAATGTGTTGGACTATCTTCATGCTTGGGAGCAGTTTTGGTTATTTACTGACAGAAACAACAGTCATTTTTATAATCATGCAATTTCTACCTCAGTTTTATTTTATGGTACACTCTGTTAAAATGACATGATGACCGCGTCCAGACATTGTTTTTTGTCATCAACATTTACATCTTTTACTTTTGAAATCGTTTAGCAAAATAATGAACTATACAATCGCCAGGGTACTTCGTTGCAAATGCCCTGATTAACACAAGCCGCCCCAATTTATTTGACTTTGTATTCAAACAGACATGGTACTACTAAATGTTTTGTTTTATTTAATCTTTTTTTTCAGTTTCATATACCAGACTGAGTTTGTGATATTACACGGCTATTTTTGAGTTTAACCTACTAGAATTTAGGATTTTTTTTGTGGGGTGAGTTTCTTTGGAAAAAGTGTTTGAAAGCTTTATTGATGCTTTATGTATGTTTTGGAAAAGAAACATTTCATTCATGTATGTAACCTCAAAGTATTTAATATAAATCATAACCAGTAAATCTGACCACTTACGTAAATCATAGCAGCATGTTAGATCATTTTAATTACTCAGATATTGCATTATTTTTAACCCCAATATTCTGTCATCTATTAATAATTTTACAAACTCATTTTATTTTTCCTTCACAACATATCAAATTCCACCAAATATATGCCTTACTATTGTATTATAAATTGCTTTACTGTGTATATCAATAAAGCACGCAATTATGTTAATTTTTGTCTTCTGTTCATTCTTGTAGATATCAGTCTTCCTGTGTGCAAAATAAATTTAAAACATGCAGTTTGAAACGAGAGATCAATGCTACTGCATTCTGCATGTTTCAGGGATGACAAGAAGTGAGTGATGGATGTGGAGAGGAGAGGAGAATTCCCAGGGGGCTGGGAGGGGTATTATCTGAGGGGGCTCGGCAGCCCCAATGTCAGGCCAGATAAACCCTTTCCTCGGAGTAATGTAGACCTCAAAACTTAAACTCGGCTACCAATCACAGATGATACACCTCTTGCTGCACTTGTAACAAAATAGAAGCTTTCTGCTTCTAGACAAAGGATGAAACATTATCTCACTATCGTGTTTCGGTTTGTAAGGAATGAATGGCAGGTGCATTTGTGATGGTGATGGTGCATAGTGCTCAGGTTGAATATTGTAGAGTCGTTTTTTCACACACACACACACACACAGCTATGGATGAGTGGTAGTGTGAAAACTGCATCTGTTCCCCTCAATATTGTGAACTTCTCATATGCAGAATAGTTGCAATGTTTGTTCATTTCTTCCTTGTATATACATTGTTTACACAGGGTTTCATAAGGATGCAAGTGGTGTCCTCTGTAAATCTGATTTGAGTTTAGTTTTAATTTACTTTCAGTGTTAACACTCTCCTTCTCTTTGCAATTGAAGAGGGATTCTTGTTTATCTGGGTAATTCACACACATCTTCCTGGCCAAACTTTTTTTAAACTTGTATTAGTATTCAAATGGTGTCTGTGTAATTACAGTATTTCAAGTGATCTTCCAATAGTAAACAATTCACAACCCTTGGTTTAAAACATCATTGGTTCACCTCTCACAGTAACCAAGCTCAGCTCTATATCTGGTAGATGTTTACTCCGTCCACTTCCTTGTTTAACATTGTTTTTGCCATCACAGAATAGACACCCTCTCAGAGCCTTCCAAATGTCTTGTTCCAGTGCTTACACATCACTTCAAAAATGCTTCAGATATGATCTACTCAGAAACAGCACTGTGAATCTAAACCACATCAGACAGCAATACATATTTAACAGATCATATACTATAAGCTAAGCATGCAACTTCTATCCAAGCTGAGATGTATAATATACTACAGGTAATGTTAACATTGCATGGTACAGTATAATTGATTTATATTGACAGTTCTAATGTGTGTGTGTACTGTAAAATATATAAGCACACCTCCATCCAAATTTAAGTTCTCACATATTAGTGGTTATAATTTCCAAAAACTAGAATTCATCTGCTGAATTCCAATTAAAATCTCTAATTACAAAGATAAAGATTATTGTCTACGTATAGATTTTGCAGAGCTTTACAATGCACTTTGTCATAATCTTCTAATATCCACTTTCTGCTCTCGCTATTATGCAACAGAGTAATGAGCTTTAGAAAGAAAACCGCAACTTTTGAGTACAGGTAACATTGACGAGACATTTTCCATGTGCTATCATTTCATAATCTCTTTTGCCTTCAGACAGTCAAGCAGCTGGGAAAAAATGATATCCAGAAATGAGCTCTTCTTAATTTCCTCTGCATAACCCTAGACTGCCCTCAGGACGGCAGACTGAATTATTTCACAAGGACAGCAGTAATTTGAGCAGCGAATTCATTGTAAGCAGCTCTGAACAGGTTAAATCCATGCCTCCACAAATATTTTGTGGATTCAGGACACCACTCCACAGGTAACTAATTATTGACTCAGATGACATTTATTACAGCTGGAATTTATGGTCCTGATATTCATGTCAACCTTTCAGACAAGATGTAATATATAGAGCCTAGTTGCTTAGATTCCAGGCCCCTGGTCATGTAAATGGTGTACAATAAGAGTTAGAATAGAGGCCTGGACTTGTTTAATCCCCTGTTTCACTGCCTCTAGCCACCACTAACCAGTGTACAACAATTTCTTACAAATAGAAGTAGATTTGTGTGTTTTTAAAATGTGAGAAAAATCAATGTCTTCTATTGCAGAGTTATTCTGTAACCAAGCTATAGTGGTTACACTGGAAATACACTGCGTCCTACATATGAAGCAAATAAAGAACCTGATAGACAAAAATTGAAATTGAAAGGTTTGTTTGTTTTTTGTCCCATGTATTTAAATTATTCCCCAGCATCTGTATGTGTATATATACACTACTATGCAAAAGTTTTAGGCAGGTGTGAAACAATGCTGTGAAGTAAGAATGCTTTCAAAAATAGACATGTTAATAGATTATATTTATCAATTAACTAAATGCAAAGTGATTGAACAGAATAAAAATTGAAATCAAATCCGTATTTGGTGTGACCACCCTTTGCCTTCTAGGTACACTTGCACAAAGTTAGGGATTTTGTAGGCATATAGTCAGGTGTATGATTAAAAAATTATACCAAACAGGTGCTAATGATCATCAATTCAATATGTAGGTTGAAAAACACTCATTAACTGAAACAGAAACAGCTGTGTAAGAGGAATAAAACTGGCTGAGGAACAGCCAAACTCAGCTAACAAGGTGAGGCTGCTGAAGACAGTTTACTGTCAAAAGTCACACCATGGCAAGACTGAGCACAGCAACAAGACACAAGGCAGTTATACTGCATCAGCAAGGTCTCTCCCAGGCAGACATTTCAAGGCAGACAGGGGTTTCCAGATGTGCTGTCCAAGCTCTTTTGAAGAAGCACAAAGAAACGGGCAACGTTGAGGACCATAGCCACAGTGGTCAGCCAAGGAAACTTACTGCAGCAGATGAAAGACACATCACGCTTACTTCCCTTTGCAATAGGAAGATGTCCAGCAGTGCCATCAGCTCAGAATTGGCAGAAAACAGTGGGACCCTGGTACACCCATCTACTGTCCAGAGAAGTCTGGTCAGAAGTGGCCTTCATGGAAGACTTGCAGCCAAAAAGCCATACCTCCGACGTGGCAACAAGGCTAAGCAACTCAGCTATGCATGAAAACACAGGAACTGGGGTGCAGAAAAATGGCAGCAGGTGCTCTGGACTGATGAGTCAAAATTTGAAATATCTGGCTGTAGCAGAAAGCAGTTTGTTCGCCGAGGGGCTGGAGAGCGGTACACGAATGAGTGTCTGCAGGCAACAGTGAAGCATGGTGGAGGTTCCTTGCAAGTTTGGGGCTGCATTTCTGCAAATGGAGTTGGGGATTTGGTCAGAATGAATGGTCTTCTCAATGCTGAGAAGTACAGGCAGATACTTTTCCATCATGCAATTCCAACAGGGAGGCATCTGATCGGCCCCAAATTTATTCTGCAGCATGACAACGACCCCAAACATACAGTGACAGTCATTAACAACTATCTTCAGCCTGAAGAAGAACAAGGAGTCCTGGAAGTGATGGTATGGCTCCACAGAGCCCTGATCTCAACATCATTGAGACTGTCTGGGATTACATGAAGAGAGAGAAGCAACTGAGGCTGCCTAAATCCACAGAAGAACTGTGGTTAGTTCTCCAAGATGTTTGGGCCGACCTACCTGCCGAGTTCCCTCAAAAAAGTGTACCTAGAAGAATTGAAGCTGTTTTGAAGGCAAAGGGTGGTCACACCAAATATTGATTTGATGTAGATTTTTCTTCTGTTCACTCACTTTACATTTAGTTAATTGATAAATATAATATATTAACATGTCTATTTTTGAAAGCATTCTTACTTTACAGGATTTTTTCACACCTGCCTTAAACTTTTGCACAGTTCTGTGTGTGTGTGCAAGAGAGAGAGAGAAGGCTTCAGTGAGTCAATTAACTGTGTTGCAATTCAGAAAATATCTAAATAAGACAATATATCAAGAATTAACATAATTAAGACATAATTGTGAAAGACCGTATCACTCTGTGATCTGAAAGTTTTGTCCACAGTTATATGTGGATTTCACAAAATTACTAAATTGTAAGATTAAAAATATGCTATATGTGGATCATATTTCTACCCGTACATAAATTATTTAGACAAATCTGAAGAAATCTTCCCATGAAGTTTTCGAACTCTTGATTTCTGATCTGCATTTTGAGGAGTTTGAAACTAAAGGCTAAGAGAAGGATTTGTGAAGTACAGCAAGGGCTCCACTTCAGTCACATCAGTGTCTCATATTTACAGAGAAAATTTAAAAACAGCAACATTTTGATTACCATTGAATAATATACTCTTATTTTCTGTATTTCTGAGACTAAAATAGCTCGGGCTAAGACTGACTGTTTGATTGCGAGACATTGTGGCTCCATCTAGTGGAAAATTGTCACAGGTCTTTAAGAGTCCAAGAAAAATAACACAACAAAGTGGAAACAAGTTTAAAGATGAAGTGTGGTGAAGGAGGGAAAGGACTTCTCGGGTCTTATTGTGTGATCTGTGCAAAATCAGTCACAGCAAAAACAATGGCATTCAAATTAATCTGACATTAACATGAAACATGCTTGGTATTTTATTTGTTTAGTTTCAGGCCAGCTAGAAGACCTCAATCTAGTCTATCCAGGCTGTATTGTTACATTCCCATTCTGTTGCCAATATATATAAGGAAATAATTATGCATTTATTTATCACAATACATGTCAAATTCTACTGCAGTGTACACTTCATAAGCATCCATACATTTCGTAGTTGCAAATAAATATGCCTAATAGCATGAAATATACCCCAATTAGACCCAATCTATATACATTAGGGACATAAACTATCCTTGCCTTTTTATGGGCGAATGTAATTTTGTTAGCTTTAAATAACACAAATTTTACATTCATGAGCAAGCAGAACTTTAGATTAATGGCCTGTGTTGAAAGAGCAAGTTGATTAAACTTCAAAAAAGTAAATAAGCAGTTCTTAAATCTCAGTGGTGTAAAATGGGAGGTGGTAAATCAGTCCAGAAAGACAATGATCAATAGCAGAGGTGTTATTTACTGCAGGGCAATGGAAACCAGTTACCATTATTTACAAGTCCTTCACAATAACTAGTGATTTATGTCTGGTTGGGGCGGTCACACAGCATTAGGGCCATGTCTTAAAAGGTCAGATTACCAAGTCAAATTCAGCCCAAAGCAATTATGACTGTCTCACATTGCTGTACCTATCTCCTTCAAAAACAGGATGGGATCTTATCTATAAATCCTCATGTCTTCACAGAATTTATAGAAATATAGATCCAGAGCATTTTTTTACTATATTCCCTCACTGTCATAAAATTTCTCTCCCAGTTTCATGTATTTATGAATACTTATGAAGGTTTTTAAAGAGCTGCTGGACTCCTTCAGCTGCATGATAAACTGACCCTTTTTGACTTGAATGATCATAGAAAGTGCAATGTCTGTATCGGGGGATTGTGTGACGGTTGGTTAAGCTGGGTGTATTATTGTGAAGTGGCACAATGGTTAGTACTACTGCAGTCTCACAGCTCCAGGGACCCAGGTAGTTTAGTGCCAGTTTAGTGACACTGTACTGGATGAAGCGGTTCCTAAAAATGGATTGATGGTCAGACATTTACGTCATAAACAGGAATTTGTGTACGCATTTCATTCTTGGGGTATTGTGTTGGCTTCTCTAAAGCAGAAATGTCAAATGTTGTAGGCGAGTAACGCTGCACGGCAGGTAACCACAGAGCCAGGTTCCCATGGTGAACACATCCATCCAGCACACTGTCACCTGCTGTACCGCAGCATCAAAACACTCCAGATCATACAGGGAGAAGTCAAATACGCTACTCGGCTAAATAAATAGAGCAAAGAATAGAGCCAAAGAAAGATTAAATAACTGTAATCATAATGACATTTAGCCCCTGATTGTATACTTCCTATCTTCCAGGATGTGTATTCAAGCTTAGTGAGCTCTAGAATGAAAAAGGTTTGAAAACATATTTCTACCAAAGGATTATATAAAGCAGTGTTAATTGTGCTTCATTGTAGCATGAATACCCTCCACAACTGGCATTATTAGTCAGATAATTGAATGTTCACTTTGTCAAGTGCCCTCATCTCTGGTTTGGCACCTTTAACTACCACTGCCTTAGATTACTTACTTTAGACAATGAATATGAATATGAGTATGAATAGACTTAATAATATTGAGTTCATTTGGAAGTATTTTTATGGATATATAAAGCTACATCTAAAGTAAACTCCTGCCAGCCTTTCTGGACTTACTAGTGATTAAGGTTGCCTCCTGGCAGTTTCTTGACCAGTCTGGCTGATTTTATTATGGACTTGCTGATTGCTGGTGAAACAATCTATTTTTTTGTGATTTTTTGCGCCATCTAGTGTCTTTTGAAAGACTTTCTCATGACTGTGGGAGTGGGAGCTGGCAGCAACCCAAGAACTGTGTTTTCTCTCATATTGTATGAGACTGACGGCTTCATTAGTGCTTGAAGAACAATGGGAAGCTTTGGGGCAATAGCTGGTCTGTTGCTGCCATGTCGCGTAGTGCAGTAGTGACCAAGCTGGGCTTTTTCGCCCTGTTGTGTTTTGTCTCATGGCCATCCTCTTAACGCTAAGCATCATTAAAATACTGGGCTTCATAACATGGCAAAAAGCTAACAGAGTATGAAATTAAATCAATATTTAATTTCTAAATGATAAATACAACTGTTATACCTCTGTTGTTAATCTCTCTGGGAGCCTTTGTGTTCCCAGCTTTTTGCCCAGAAGGTGTCAGTTTATTAGTGTGATATATCTCCTGAATCACAGCGAGTGGCAACCTACTGCCTGCGGCCACCTCTAGATCTATCTCCTCTATGGGATTAGCCATTATTTACCTCTCCGGAAACAAAAAGAGTTGGGTAAAAGTTACTGTAAGTTTGAAAACTGGAAGACAAAAACAAACAAAATTCCACATCTGTTTTCTGGGGAGATGCTCCAGACTGGTCATAGTCTCAGTACAGTTCTTTCACTCTGCTCTCAAAGATTTAGCATGCTGCATTAACATGGCTGGTGGTCTGAAATTATTCAACCCACAGGGGAAGTAGAGAGGCTGGCTGAGATAACTGGGAGATATGTATTACATTAAACAGCATGACCCTCCAAATCCTTTTCTAGTTTTCAGAAATTCTCTAAAAGTTGTGTTATTCAGCTCAGGGTGGCCTGTTACCCCAATTTACCATTTTATTACATTTACTATGGTGCTCTAACTTCAAAGAAAGTCACACTCTCTGTTCCCTTCCCAGTCAGCATGGTTCTCTCCAAAATGTGTGAATTTGTACTGTGTAATGATGCAGAGAGATGCTATTGATTTTTAAAATGTGAAAAATCAAGGAATCCTCCTTCGCTTCTTGTACCCCCTTGGACAGTGTTACACAATTAGAGTTAAATAGATTTTTTATTTTATTTTTAAAGCTTTTTGTTTTACTTTACAATGTGAATAACTTATTTTTTGTCTTGTGCTGAATTTACCAAATAATGCATAAAGTAATTTAGACAAAAATGGGCAATGTCATACCTGTAAGTTAATCTTTAAGTCCATTTAAAATATATTTTCCTTGCATGACTTCTGGAGAATTTCACTCGTAAATGCTCGTGAGGGAGCTGCACAGTGTGAATGTAGTTCAAGCTGACCATGTTTTCTTACACATCCCAGTTTGTACCTGTAGGGGTCATATTTGGCAAAGCTGATCTTAAAATTCTATGATAAAAACAATTACAACAAAGGTGTTTACACCTAGTATTTTAGCATATTAGTTTATTCATGTCATAAGATTTACCCGACAAAACTCTTCACTGAACACGGACACGTGGCATATAAGCATTTAAGTCTTCTTTTATGATGTTAAAGAGTGCTTTGTTGTACAACAAGCACCACATTGTATTACGCACATCTTCCTTGCAATGATAATAACCTCTCCGGGGTGCTAATTTATTTAGTAGACTATATTTCTACCACAGAGCAATGGTATTAGGAGTCCCTAAGCAATAATAGAGGATTTTATGTGAAGTGTATAAATCCCATATATGGATTGTGAGTGCTTTTAAAGCTAAATCTGTTGTGCTCAGGCTACAGTCCTATTACTCCAGAGGAGCACACCCTTTCAAAGGATATGTCATAATTTATGTGCATTGTAGGTCTCATTAATGTACTTTTTCTGTTTAACTCCAAGCTGTGATTGATGACACAAAAATAAATGTAGGTAAACAAGTTTGCAGGCTGCCCGTTCATAAAGATATCATTATCTTCTTTATGATTTGCTCAAGATACATCTCTCAAACCCAGTCCTTGGGGTTAATTACCTGTTCAGTGTTTTCAATTATAGCTGGACTGATTAGTCAGCGGACTGCAGACAACCAACCAGCAGAAAACAAATAAAGGAATGAAACAAAAATGCACCATTATATTGATTTAATGTCATTTGCATCTAATTGGCTGCTTCTCTTAGAAATTATAGTTAAAACAGAGGAATGATTCAAAACTAAACTATGGTATCTCACAGGGCCAGAAACACCTAACACAATTACAGGGCTGATGTATATCCAGCTAAGTTAATATGCCAGCACAGTTTTTTATTTGCTTTCCACTGTGCTTCCATCAAAATGACTCCGTAAACCAGCCTGTTCCTGACACAGATAAGGAGCTTAATTAAACTTCACTAGGTAAAACACAACTTAGAACATATTGTCAGAGAAAAACAGAACTTGCAGTTGACAAAGGTCGGATTCTAAGTCTGAAATACAATGACATTGCTTTTTCATATTTTAGTAAAGCATTGCAATCTATTTATCTATCAATGGATTTGTTGAAGATGTTTCTGCAGACTTGAATGCACTTAGAAAGCAGGTCCATTTTTTTTTCCACGGATGAGTCTGTGCTGAAGCTAAACTGAATTATATTTACCTTGAGTTTAGAAAAGATTCTCATTCACAACATCAGCACAAACATAAAAATCAAACAACCAAAACTGCAGCAATTCAACAGGATCATGTTTTCTTGAGGTTGTCTTGGAATTCCAGTCACATCAATTGACCACCAGGTGGCAGGCTTCAAAATAAAATAGATAACCAAACATTGGCCTGACTCCTTCATGTTGGATATGTGAGATGTTTCACATTTATATTTAAACTATCATAGAATTATGTATTCTATTCGAAAATACCCTCGGAGCAGACAGATTCTAGATTAATAGAATTATGTTGAAGTCATTATTATGCTCTTTCACTGTTTATTGCATAAAATGAACATTGAATACTATTATTATTATTATTATTATTTTTATTTCTTGGCAGACACCCTTATCCAGGGTGACTTACAACATAAGTGCAAAAATACAGAGAAGTACAAGGCATCAATCATTACAAATTCAACTTTGCTAAAACATAGCAATTCAAAATAATACATTTTACAAATTCCAATTACAATTTACACAAGTACAGTAAGAGACTTCCTACATCCTGGACGGTGAAAGCTAAGTGCTGTCAAGATGTAGGGTTACAGACGAGGGCTACGGGAAAGAGAGCAAGGAGGAAACAATCAAGAACGCGAGGAGCATAATAAGCTGAAGTGCTATCTAGCAGGGATAGAGGACTAATATTACAAGTGCTGTCGGAAGAGATGCGTCTTGAGTAAGCAACGGAATGAGGTCAAGGACTCTGCAGTTTTGACTTCGGTGAGCAGGTCGTTCCACCATTTAGGGGCCAGGGATGAGAAGGAGCAGGCTCTGGAGGAAGGAGAGTGGAGAGGAGGCAGCGTTAGCCTTCTGGCACTGGAAGAGCGCAGTGGTCTGGAGGGGATGTATGGAGAGACGAGTGAAGGTAGCTTGGTGCAGTGTGGTCAAGACAGCGGTAGGTGAGGGTCAAAGTCTTGAACTGAATGCGTGCCGCTATCGGGAGCCAGTGGAGGGAGCGGAGCAGTGGAGTAGCGTGTGCGAATCGTGGCAGGGAGAATATCAGACGAGCCGCAGAGTTCTGGATGAGCTGGAGCGGCGGGTAGTGGATGCAGGCAGGCCAGCCAGGAGGGAGGTGCAGTAGTCCAGGCAGGAGAGGACCAGTGACTGGATGAGTAGCTGAGTTGAGTAGTCGGTGAGGAAGGGACGGATCCGGCGTATGTTGCTCAGGAAGAATCTGCAGGTGCACGTCAGCGTGGTGATGTTCTGGGAGAAGGAGAGCGCAGGATCGAGGGTGACTCCTAGATTTTTAGCGGAAGAAGAAGGAGAGAGTGTGGTGGATTCCAAGGGGATCGAGATGGGGAGGTCAGCAGAAGGTGAGGAAGAGTGGGGGAAAAAGAGGAGATCTGATTTGGAGAGGTTGAGCTTGAGGTGGTGCGAGTGCATCCAGGCGGAAATGGCAGACAAGCAGGAAGAGATGCGTGAGGGGATGAGAGGGGCAGAAGAGGGAAAAGACAGGAAGATCTGGGCATCATCAGCGTAGAAGTGGTAGGAGAACCCATGGTAAGCGATGAGGGGGCCCAGGGAGTGAGTGTAGAGAGAGAACAGGAGCGGGCCCAGGACGGAGCCTTGGGGAACACCTGTGAGGAGAGGTTGGGGGGTGGATGAGGAGCCTCGCCATGTCACTTGGTAGGACCAGTCGCTGAGGTAGGAGGCGAACCAGGTGAGAGCAGTCCCAGAGATCCCAAGGTCAGCGAGGCAGGAGAGGAGGATGGAGTGATCAATGGTGTCAAATGCTGCAGAGAGGTCAAGGAGGATGAGGAATGAGGAGAGGGAGGCCGCCCGAGCACAGCTGAGGGAGTCAGTGACAGCCAGGAGAGCCGTTTCAGTGGAGTGAGCTGTGCGGAAGCCGGATTGCAGAGGATCAAGGAGTGAGTGTTGGGACAGAAAGTCAGAGAGCTGACAGTGGACCGCCCGCTCAAGAGTCTTGGAAAGGAAGGGAAGTAGGGAGACAGGCAGGTAGTTCTGAGGAGAGGTGGCATCAAGGGTTGGTTTCTTGAGCAGTGGGATGAGAGCAGCTTGTTTAAATGCAGAGGGGAAACAGCCAGAGAGGAGTGAGGAGTTGAGGAGGGAGGAGATGAAGGGGAGAAGATCAGGAGCGGTTGCTTGGAAGAGACGAGAAGGGAGAGGGTCCAGGTCGCATGTTGTGGCTTTGTGACATAGGAGGAGAGCAGAAACTTCAGCATCTGAGAGAGGTGAGAATGAAGAAATGGAAGCTAGGTTGGTGGGAGGTTTCGGTGTGATGGGAGATGAGGGTGGAGTATTGAAGAGCCTGCGGATGTCTGCAATCTTGGAGGAGAAGAAGGAGGCAAAATCATCAGCAGTGAGAGATGAGGGAGGAGGAGGGGGAGGGGGGGCAAGGAGGGAGGAGAAGGTGGAGAAGAGTTTGCGAGGGTTGTTGATAGTGGATTCGAAGAGAGATTGGAAGTAAGATTTCTTGGCTGAGGTGAGAGAGGACGAGAATGTGGACAGTAGAGAGCGGTAGAGTTCGAGGGCAGCTGGGAGTTTGGTCCTTTTCCACTTTTGTTCGGCGGCACACAGACTAGTTCGGGTTGCACGGAGAACAGCAGAGAGCCGAGGTTGAGGAGGGGAGGGACGGGCAGGACGAGACGTGAGAGGACAGAGAGAGTCAAGGGAGGAGGTGAGGGAGGAGAACAAAGAGGAGGTAGCACAGTTGACAGATAGATTTGAAAAACAATCAATGGAAGGCAAGAGAATGAGGGCAGTGGAGGCAAGGGTTGAGGGGGAGACAGGGAAAGGAAAGGAAGAAGGAAATGAAGTGGTGGTCCGAGATGTCCATGGGTGTCACGGAGAAAGGGGAGCAGCCTCTTGAGAAGATGAGGTCTAGCTGGCGGCCAGCCCTGTGAGTGGGGGGAGACGGGGAGAGAGAGAAGTGAAGGAGAGGAAGAAATCCGGCACAGTGGGAAGGGTTGGAGAGGTGGATGTTGAAGTCTCCCAGGAGGATGGTAGGTAAGGACAGCGAGGGGAGAGAGGAGAGAAGAAAGTCGAGTTCATCCAGGAAAGAGGTGAGTGGACCAGGTGGACGGTAGAGAACTAGAAGGAAGAGGTGAGAGGGAGAGGTGATATCCATTGCATTGAATTCAAAGCTGTAGGTCGAGATAGAGGAGAGAGGGGGGGGACAGAGAAGAGGAGAGAAGGGGAGAGCAGGAGCCCCGTTCCTCCTCCCCACCCAGTAAGACGAGGGTAGTGGGACAGGAGAAAGAGAGAGGATAAGGCAGCAGGGGTGGTAGAGTTGTCCGGGGAGATCCATGTCTCAGTAAGAGCAAGGAAATCCAGAAACTGGTGGGAGGCGAAGGCGGAGATGAAGTCGGCCTTGTTGGAAGCTGAGTGGCAGTTCCACAGGCCTCCAGAGAGTGGAATAGAGGAGAGGGAGGAGGAGGGGAGAGGCAGAGAGATGAGGTTGGAGGGATTAGGGAAACAATGGCGCACAGCTGTACGCCGAGAGGAAGGAGAGAGCAGGACAGGAATTGGAGAGATCGTCATGGTTGCCTGTTGTTGCTGTGCGGCGTCACCTCGCAGTCTTCTCCTCGCTGGAGTCCCCGCAGCTAGAGTCCCTGCCCTTTGTAATTGGGGCCCTTCAGAAGGGGGGCACTGAGGCTTCTGGCGCTGACTACTGACGCAGAGGGGTGGGGGGCTGTTAAATACGTCACCTGTAACTAATGAGGACAGAGCACACCTGTGTTGCATTGAATGACACAAGGCTGGTCAGGATGGCCCTCCCTCCCACGCAGGACTGCTAATAGCACAATTACTGGCCGCTTAATATCTGAATACAGAGAAAGACAGTGCCAGATACACGCAGTTACACTGAACAATAGCTCGTAGTAATGTTAAACAAATGCTAAATAATCACAGCCTACACAGTGTAACGCTTCTGATTGCAGACAGGGCGTGTCGAGTGCGCTAGGTTACTGGCTGAATTCACTAACAAACTAACAAACAGTCGCTGCTTTTCCGACAATACAGGTGCAAGATATACAATTCATAGCTAAACCACAAACCACGTAAACAGTCAATGTAACTTAACTAAACGAGGAAACGCGAGAGAAAGCGATACTTAGCTGCGGCGACTTGAGTGACTTCTCAGCTGGCTTGTCCGAGAGTCCAGTGGCAATACTACCCAGTTTTGTCTCTGACCATAAAGAGTGTCATTATTGATTATGTCTAAAAAAACTGGAACCTCTCTGACACCTTGTTAGAAGGCCAGAAGGTGGTCATCACCAACATTTTGTGGGGTGAGGGGAGTGGACAAGGCAACCCGAAAGCAAAATTGTAGACCTAAATTGACCAGACAGTGTCATTAAACATCACTCCCAGTGCCAATCCCTGGGTGAGAAAGATACACAAAATGTAATAACACATGCTATTAACAGCAAACTGCCTGAAGTTCCATGTGTAGGCGTCTTGCCACTCTATTGAGATTCGCAATTAAATACAAGCATGCTTGCAGTGACAGCTGCCATTGACAACACTCTGACACAGACGTCTCTGTCTCCATCCTGCCTTGTGAGTGGTATACATCAGGCAATTAATGTGACTCGTGTTCCTCCTCTAACACAGTTAACACATCATGACCAAAATGTCTAGCTAGCATGTAAAGGCCATCTTTGCCAGTAGAGTAAAGCAGCCTGAAAGTATTCCAGGGGTTTTGTTTTCAGTATATTCATGAAAAATGTTGCAGTATATGCAAAAATCTACAAATACCTTAAATCAATAAACCTCTGGTGTGGGTCTGTTTCTGATATCAAAGTGTAAAAAATGAATGACTTGAGAACCATAAAGTGAAGAACAAAATAACAGGAAACAAATGTATTGCCACAAATCCACTTGACAGTACATTTATTTTCCTATTCTTACCATGTGCCAGCATCTCTCCCTAAAAATGATACGCTCCTAGACCCATCGTCATCAAATCATAGGCACATTTCTGTGAAATTACCAAAACATCTATTGGAAATATAAAATCTAGATTCTCCCAAATAATGTAATTGGTGGAAAATTATCAATCAAATGTAAAAACGACAACATTTAAATTGTTTTCACTGTTGTTTAATTTCATACCCATCTATATCTAATCATTCTGTATCTGTGCAAGCAGTAAAGATATGTTATGGACAATTTATGCAGGGAACACCATCAGTATCTACTATGTCTTTTTATTTCCCACCACAAGATGTCAGACTTCAGATCTGAGCCCTGAGCCAGGGATAACGTCTCTCAGCCTAAAGCTAAGGCACAGGGAAGGCAGCATTTCACCACTGAAAACTATTTAAAGGTGTTACAAATACCAATATTGTGTAACATAGTTGGTGATTGACCGTTGGACCATGCTGGTGTTTCCATTTTAAATAGCAGCTTTATGCTTGTCTTTTTTCACTCATTATTATTAATTTGTTGTCAGTGCTCAGCCGCTAGTCTCATACCAAAGTGACATTTCAGCAGTGCTGTATGACATAGTACTGTACTGTGGGTAAGGTAGGAAACAGTGCTCAAAGCTCCAGCCACGGCTGGAGAAACTGGGCTTTGAGCAGCAATCTGTGTCTGAGCCTAAAATAGAAGGAAACACTAGCTACTGTTGCTGTTGCAGCTATTAATAGTATTGAGTATACTCAAAAAGCCAAGACACAATATTCTAGATGCTTTGTTCACTGCATTTGTTTTGTCTTTTGCCAGTGTTCTATGGCATCATAATGAAAATGACAGAATAATTATTTCACATTGCCATTAGGACTGATCGTACTTGTCTGAATAGAAATCAGTGGAAATGTTTCTGGATATTTATCTGGAAGAAAAACATATTTTATATTTTGTTGGGCAATACAGCTGCTTCAATCACTAGGGAGTCAGACACCTTTTTCATACAAATCACACCCTGATCAGATGTGGATGTTAGAGATTTGCTTTGCTAGCACAGGAATTGGGGGATTATACTATTATTACTGTTCCCACTGTCTGTAATGGTTCCAGTCCCGTATCTGACAACGCAGAAAATGTAACCTGGAGTAAATGCCTCACAAAATCACCCTCATATATAAACAGCCGCTGGACTTCCAAGAACTCTCAGAGGTGTTTGATTTTTATAAGGAATTGTAACATAAAATCCCTCTATGAATAGGTCAGTAGTCAAGCTGTTTACTAACCATTATAATGTTGCATGTATGGAATGTGGCCTCTCTGTTAGGGCAGCCTGTACTTTACTTCCCCCTGAATAAAAAAAAACTTGTGTGTATTTTTATATCGCTGACATGTGGACACAAACAGACATGTGCATTAAAAAAAAAAAACATGCATAAAAGTATATGCTATTTTGCATGATCTTTCAACAGTGCTGGATGCATAAGATGACGGCTGGAATGGTTCAGCATGCAAAGCAACCTAATGTATCCCCATTCTTCTAATATGAAAATGAAAGAAATTAAAAAGATACAACTGGTATGTGGCATGCATGCACGCGTGTGTTTTGAGGCACTTGCAAAACAGCAACCCGGCTCTTCTTCTCCTTTGCCATTCTCTCAACAGCCACGTCCCTCCCCCCGCTGCTGCTCTCTCCCCCAAGCGGCTTCATTCCTCTCTTCCGGGTCTTCCTGCGTAATCTCGCGATACTGCGCCCCTTCCCGATCGCCATATTGTAAATCTGGTTGATGTCGGTTCAGGGCCTGCTGGGGGGGATTCAGTACCCGGGATAGATAGTGGAGTCGAACCGGACAGCTTTAACCACGGAGCCCAACATCCCCTTGGCCGAGGGGGCCCAGAAGTCACCGTGTGCGCAGGCTGCGAATGAGACCGAGCCATGGCTGGTGGGAGGGAGTGAGCGGACGGTAAGAAGTCCACTTTGTCAGCAGACAGGCTTATGTATAATAACACATCAGTGCTTCTGGTAATGGGGGGTACCGGGCAAATCTCCGCCTTTTCAGTCATCGTCATTACAGTGCAACGGAAAAGTGTGTCGGTGCCGGGTAGAGGGATATGACTGCCCGCTTGTTTCCTTATTGTAATCGTACCGCTCGCACTACACTGTCTGTCTGGCCACTCCGCATCCGCATGATGTGACACCGGCAGCGGGGGGACGCTCCGCCTGGACCCGCAGGTTAACACCCCGTAGGTTCAGTACAGCTGCACCATCCCTGTAGGCGGCCAATACAGTGGAACCCCCATCCAGGTGTCTTGGGACAACTTGTCAGTGTTTCCACATTGCTTCAAAATAGTAACTTTCTCTTTTAACTAGTGCCGATATTTCAAATGCACTAACTTCCACATCCAGCTTGCGACGACGAGTGGCTTTTGCGTACGCTGTGCATGACTGCAGGCTGTGGCAGATATTGCTCAGTGCGTTTGAAGCGTGTGATGTGCACAGCAGTATTGCCTGATCCTATAGACTGCATAGGCCCGTGTTTCTGCTCAGGGCATACCCTACGCGCAGTTACACTGCTATATTGGGACAAGACTTCCTTTGTTGCTAGGAATCTCATAGACAAGGACGTGCTGATGGTGGCATTACCAAAAATGGCTTAAGCAAAAATAAATAAAAAAAAACAGGCGATGCATTGACTTGCTCTGTATGTGTTGGTGTCAGACCAGACGTGTCCCGTTAGGTTGAGAGAGGGAGAGGGGGGATGTCCATTTCCTGCCTGGGCTGGTGGTATTTGCAGGGTGTTTTGCTGTGTGTTGGAGACAACCTGCAGGCTTTTTGCGGGTCAGCTGCACGGTCTCTTCCTTTGTTTCCGTGGCGCTCTGTGCTGCAGTAGCGCAGCGGCATGCTTAGGACTGGGCTGTGATTGGCTGCTGGCATTGCCCCCTCTTGTAGGACCATCGTATTTAACCATGCAGATAACGATCAGCCCCACAGGCCCCTCTTTATTAATTATTTAAGAAGAGTCAAAGCTCCATCCCTGGATGCTGCAGTTTTATGTCTAGTTTTCTTGTAGTGCCATGACACATGGCTTAGTTATGGGTCAAAACAGTGACAGAAATTATAGAGATTATGTGCATAGGAGATGACCTGAAAAGTACAGTACAGTACAGTACAGTATGCTCTGCCTTTCTCTTTACTATTTCTGATTAGAATTAACTGATTAGCAACTTCTCACATTGCTGTTGTGGGAAGCTGTTTGTTGTCCTTGTCCTCTTTTGAAACCCAGATCTCTGGGTTTCCATGGTATTTGTTCAACCCCTGGTTCCGGTCTTGTGTACTATTTGAAGGATGCTGATTCAGACTTTATGCAATCAGCGTTTTCTTCTGCTCTCAGACATCCTGCACAATTATCTGTGCAAACACAGTCCTTTTCATCATGACTCCAGTTTTCCATGGGGATCACACTTTTGTCAGTACACAAGATCAGTGACAGTTAAGACCATGCCATGTGCACCCTTTTAAGCATATTCACAATAGTGACTACAGTTTGAGTCAGACTACAGTAAACTAGAAGGTTCAGAGTATCTTGTACATTGTGAATAATGTACATTATAATGCATGGAATGGAAGTGTTGCAAAATCTGTGAATAGGGATGTAACAGCAAGTTATGAATCAAAATTGTAAAACTGGTGTTAATCATCATGTCCAAAGCCACTAAGTTGGGATATGTGTTCCCCCACACCGTAACTATACAATGACTACATTCATCCCGTTGTTGTCCATGTATTATCTCAAAAAACAAAGCTGCCTATTAAATATCAATAACAACAACAACTATAATCTCATATAGACTGTTTGTGTGCACAGTATTTTGCCAGCAAGTATTAGAATGTACAGTCTTCTGACTAGTTTCTCTTAAATGTGAAGTAAGAGAATATAGCAGAGTTTGTTAGTCACAGCGGGAGTTTCTGAGTGGTAGTTTCACAAGTGTAACAATCATTGCCCAGAAGTGCTTTGAGTTGTTTTTTTTTCACCATGGTCTTGTATTGGTATATCCTATTACAGCTTCAGTCTCTCAGGATCTTGTATGGTCAGATTGAACGTGATCTTGGGGAGTGATAATGAAGCATCTCTGAAGTCCATAAGGCAGGATCATAAGCATGATGGCATCAGGCTAGAGATGCAGTACAAGGACGTGGTCATGCATGAGATGGGAAACACATAGTCCAGGAAATAGACGTGGAGACGCTTCCTGTTACTTAATTGGGTGATTCTTAAAGGTGAAATTCAACTAGTAGTGAGTTTGCATTTACATCAAATCAAATGTCTGCTGTCCTTCTTTTACCTTCCATACACCAGAGGATTACTGGGCCTTGACACTACAGTCCAGCAGCAGCTCTGGAGTGGTTGTTAACTGTGTGGCCTTTGGTTCTTTCTTCCCTTTCACTATCACTGACTATTTTCGCTTTCAACCAAGAATTTTCATCTCATTCCAGAGCAAGCCAGTGTCACCAACCTTCTGCCCACACATGTTCTGCAGTAAGTCAGGGCAGCTTCAGAGCAGCAAAGAATGATCTTTGCTTCCCAAAAACTGATTATGCTAATGCTCAGTCCATTAGCCCTACACAGCCACAAAAAATAGATGTTTTAATATGTGAACCATGAAAAATTACAATGTTTTAAATAATAAAGCTGATCCTTTTCACTTGCATTGAGTATTTCTAATTACTCAATGAAAGACCACATTTTATAGTTGAAAGGGATATTGAAGCAAATAAATGCTGTGCTGCTTAGCTCAGCAGCTTTACCCACAGCTGGAAGAGAGATTCTTAATCAGATGAAAGCCAGGGACTTCTCTCTCCAGGCCAGTGTCAAAGGTCTGTTAAAGGACAACGCAGTAGATGTCTTTCTTGCCTAGTGTTTGTAAATTAATCTAGCAGTGCAGAAATCATGTGCTTCGATACAGGGTTTATGCTGATGTGATTTCAATGCCGATGCTTACCGCTCGATTACAAACCTGTCGGTTCTTCAGGTTGCAGGGGAGAGCAATAAAAACAGCTGTGCTTATACTCTGGGCACCTTGACTGTGCTTGTTCTTCATGCAAGTCATTGTAACGAGATCTGAGAAAAGGGTAATATAGCTGGCCAAGCATCACACTCAATGCCTGGTGCATTTCGTACTGTGGTGTCCACAAGGGACATTTGGTCAGTAAGACCTCAAAGACTTGTGTTTGTATGTCTTGCTTGTCAGTTTCTTAATTAGCATGTCAAATTACTCCTTGCGAAAAAGAGAGCCAGCCTCACAGACACACATGCTTTTATCTCCAGTGTTTAGGTATCTGAGTTTGATGAATACTGTCCTCTACTATCACCCTCTCTCTCTGACTACCACCATTAAGTCCATCATTTGATATTGTTGAGAAATTTGACTGTAACAGGCTTGATTCTCTTTCCTTTTTTCCTCTCTCTAGTCACATGACCGTTTGGTGCAAAAATCCATCTTAAATCTGGCCTGAAGTTATGGTAGGATTAAGAGAGAACCTCCATTAATGTTTCACTCTTAAGATATAAATGGAAATGGAAGACCCAATGATTCACTCAGAACACCAGTTCTTTAATGCATCATTTTTTCTTTGGTTCAATTTGAGCTTTCTGAGAGTAACATTAATGCTGTTCTCCTACAGGGTGTGGTTGTTTTGCACCAAAAGACAGTACGTAAACTGCCTTGAAGCCCAGCATTGAGGGAGTATGGTCTTCATATAGATCCCCTCTGAGCATTTGGAAATTGATGCTCATCCATTTTTTTATGTCTGCTATACTCAAGGAGTGGGTAAAAAATCCCAAGTCTGTCTCTACCCTGAAAGTAGGCTTTCCAGTGCGATCTCCCGAAGCATGGGACATAGATGAAGGCTGCATCTAATTTGTGTGATACGTGTAAGCTTCTCAGCTCCATATCCAAACCCATTATCCCATTTGGGGCTTCATGGTTTTCATAATGGTTTTCCTTAGTGTTTACAGTAAACATGTGATCAATCCTTAAGGGAACAATATCTTTGGGAGAGTTTTCAGCAGGCTCATGACTGATTGTTTTTTCCATGCTAGACCCTGGCCTATTGTACATATTGGATGAGAGATTGTAGCTGTTTCCCATCCAGTACAGCCCCACTCAGTGGAAAATATTTTTTGGATGTTAGTTTCTCAAGAAACAAACTGAATCAGAATTAAGCCAAACATGTACATGATTTTAACCTGCGTGATATTGCTAGTCCAACAAGTGCTTAGAAAATACTGAATACATCTGTTTTTCATACTAGTAATTAAATAACATACAGTGAAAAGTATTTAAGGGGTTGACTATGATTATGTAGTGAGAGAAACAGTTTTGTTTTCAGAATATTTACTTTCTTTGATGGTGAATAAGTTTAAGATTAAAAAAAAAAAGCTCAGAATCCTAAGGAACAAATTTGTGCCAGGTGAAGTTTTCTCTCAGGGTAACTTTGTTTTGATTTACATTTATTCCAATGATCATCTTCATAATGACGGAAAATGAAAAACAAATCCATGGCATGTCTAATGAAGAAGGCCTTATGTTATTCAGTTCGACACCCCCCTTCAGCCTCCCAACTTAAATAACTGTGTTCAAACTGCCCATTGTTTTATTACAATTTTAAGAAACAAAATATGATATTGTAAGTTCTACAGTAACCATGAAAGAAATGTCAAATTACTTTTTTACTTTTCATCTGCTATCTACAAACAATCAAATTAAAACAATCAGATAAATGTTTGCTGAATAACTGAGAAGTTGATAATTTGCACAAAATAGTACACCCAAGATTTGTTATAAATATGGGTTATTTTATTTTCTGAAAAGACTTCATATGTTATCCTTTTGATATATCCAGATCAATAATATACAATACAATATGTTAAAAGTTGTATTTGTTTAGTTGAATTAACAGCTTTGGCCAAAATATCAGGTAAGGCAGGCTTTTTCCCACGTGTCTCTCGATCTGCATAGTATTGTGTGCTGCAGTATTATAGTGTTTGTTATATACTGGTATCGGTCTCCTGGCTCCTGAAACTGACAGCCTGTGAGCTCCGGTAGGGACTGCAGTGGAGAGACCATTTCGGGATCACTAATTTATTTCTTATTTCTGCAGACATTCATCTATTGTTCTTCTGTCATGATATTGGAGAAGTTATTTGTAGTCAAATGTATTATTATGAAAGGAAAAATTACAGTATTCTCAGATTAGTCTCAATTTTTTAGATGAAATAAAATGTAAACCTTATTATTATGTGGCAGATTTGTACAGATGTAAGGGGGATATAAATGTTTTTTGAGAAATTGAACCTTCCTTTGCAATGAATGTGTTCCACAAACCAGGGCTGAACTGCATTCATTGAAGCATCTGGCAACCTGAACAGACCTCATTCTGTTGCTGTTCAGTAGACTGTAAATTATGGTCCTGTCACCTTAGTACACCATAAGGGCTTTGAAAGTCAGTGTCTGTGGACCATGCATTGAGTTAGAAGTGAAGAAAATAGTATGCCATCTTGAGGCAGCACATATTAAAGAGCCCTGTTCACTGCAATGCTGCCAACAAAAAGCTTTGCCCTGAAAAAGATTGGGTACTCCAGCAGTCTCTCACACAGCTCTCCGATGCTGTGCTTTGGAGATGGGTCCAGCTATAAGTGTTATGTTTGGGTTTAAACATTGTAGCTGATTTATAAATAAATAATGAGGCCCATAATCTGCTTTTCCATAAGCACCCCCATGTAATTATTGCCTCCCTGTGGTATGATGAAGAGAAGAGGTAGATGTTCCTGTCGGGCAGGAAATAAGACACCCTCTGCATCAGCAGGTCCAGATTATTATTCAATGGCCCCCATCTGAGAAAAAAGGAAAACCACAAAAAAAAAAACACCAGACACCTGTGCATTTTGACTGTTACCTTATTTACCTCTTTACTGTTCTTGATCAGGGTAAATCTGCTACTGATTCATAATATCTGGACCTGCCTTAGTACGCACAGGTGGCACAGTAATCCCTATAGGGCAGGGGTCCATGGAGAAGGACAGAGACTGATCAAGTGGAGCACTTTCTGCTTTGCTTCTGCAGAGATCAGTGATCTCTGGACTAATCTAATCTGATGTTCTTGCCAGATTTACATTGTCATGAGATTATAAGATTAGAGAATACATTTACTTATTTTTAATTTCAAGATCTGCATCATACACTGTTGATTGATATCATACCTATTCAGTTTTAAGCCCTAAACACACACAATCTAATTAATAGAGAATTTAATTTAATTAGCCTAACACCTGCATAATATTCAGATTCTTTATTCTGAACTGTGATAAAAGCATTTTCATTTTCTGAGAGATAACCAGTTGATTTTAGCTGTAGCTTACATTGTTAATGTTCTCCCTTTTTTTTTGCCGTTTTACATTATCAAGTCAAAGGCATTCATAACTTGATTTCTGGTTTGTTTATTTTATCTTCCTTTGGTAAGTGTTATGGGTCAGTAGTTACTGTCCTGTAATGCTGATCCTTTGCAATAACAGTGCACAAAGCTAAGTTGTTTTTAAGGGTTTACTTTTACAGTATAATCCTGCAGATCTTGAAGATTTTCTGCTAGCTGTTTAGTCTGGGCCAAACGTTTTGATTTATTGAAGATGTCTGTGTGGGGAGAGTGCTAGAGCACTCCTGTAAACTTGTTTAATTGGAAGCTTTTTCTGGCTGGGAATTGCACCATTAAAATGTATTACATTTGACCAATACCGACCCCTCCTCCTTTGAGAAACTAAGGCCTGGACCAAAAACATGGACCTGCCCGAGTCTCAAATTCCAATTCCGGTACGTGAGAACTGCTTTTTGTTTGACTGAGTATTTTTCCTTCTAACTAAAGCAAACCTGCCTGCCAGTACTGTGTTTTTTAAATTGGTGTCTGGCAGGTGTGTCGATGTGTTGATTTGGTCAGAGCCTAGTGATACTTGTTCCTTTACTGGATTTTAGTTGTGATAATGTATGCATGTATCTGTGCAATTTCTGACCCTGTGTGTTTTCATACATTACCATAATTCCAGTGCTTTTAGGCAAGCATCATTTTGATAAACTATTCAGGGGAATATTGGAAAAACTCAGAGCTTCAGTAAATGTATGTATAGATGGTATTGTCAATGAACCCCCCCCCCCCCCCCCCAAACCTTGCTTTATCATAATACTAGCAATAGTGAAGACTGCATGACAACACAGATCTTGGACCAATATAGCTTTTCACTTGTCTAGCATCTGCAAGGCCTGTTTATTTTCTCAAACTAGTGGAGTGGATAGTTGTTTACTTTAAGGAGCTCTTTAAATGCTAGAAAGATAAATATAAAGTAAAAACTCAAGTATGTGCTTCCCCCTTGGAGAAAATAATGTAGCCTTTATTATGCTAATACCTCTGGTGTTGACATTCTGTTTTAGCCCTTTTTAATCAGTCTTGGGAGAGTCAGTTTCAGACCAAATGCATCCTGTGTTCATAAACATTATATACCCATGCATGCCCAGCTAACAGCTCCCTTTTGTTGTTCTGTCATTTTAGCACAGCTGGGATAGCAACTGTAAATACCTTTATTTATCATTTCCAGAATCGCTGGTCACAATCCTGGCAAGGCCCCCTCTTTTACATTGGCTTTGTTTTATGTTTCTGTGATTTCAGCTTTTGAAAAAGGCTGCTTTCTCCTCGAGATCTAAATTTAGCCAGTAGGAGCAGGTCTGATGGATGATGGAAAGGCTTTAGATAGAGATGGCTGAAGCAGATAAAACGGCAACCCTGAGCTTTCTTGCATAACAGCTGTGCTGAATTTGTGTGACGCATCTTGCATCTACATTAATGGTAATGCCTGTCAGAAACTAGAATACAAAAAAATGGTTTTCTCTAGATATCTCACAGCAATACAAATGTATTGTACATCTTTGGTTATGGTTATGAACCATACGGTATTGTCCTACTGAGATCAGTTTTCATATTGTGGAAATTTGAATCTTGTTAGCCCTACAGTTAAGGTGTCATGAACATTTTAATATTCAGGATGAAATTCTTTATCATGAACAACCAGGTTTATGGCTCAATAAAATTTGAATCTTAATTTGCTTTATGTTCTCTTTATTTTAGCTATACATTTTTTGTATAGCTTAGTGCAATTTGATTGCTGTTTTGGATGATGTGAGCTTTATTTTTGAATTTCTGACAGGAAAGGGTTTACAGTACTCAAAACTGAAACCACTGCAAACACAAATAATTGATGCAAACGAACCAATAATGTTGCATTATAACTCATGCAGGTTTATTTTGTTATGGCTTCTTGACGGTTTAGGATATGTGAATAACTGAAACGTTTATCACCTTTCAGTTTTTCCATGCTCCTAAAACTTTCTGCGAGGCGATTATAAAAGCTTTCTCTGTACGAGTAAGAGTGGCCTTTCTGTAATCCTTGCAGGAGCCTCTTTTCCTGCCGCCTGATGGGGTGGTTTGGGATTCCTTTCATGTTTATCGGCCTCCTCCCCCCTCAGGGCTCCAGCTGCATCTCAGACACCTGCCTGGGGGAAGGATTAGTTGCCGTGAAGACAGGGTCTGCTGCCTCTCCACGGCCACTTACCCTCCTCTCTTTGTTTCTCTACACCTTTTCTCTCTCTGCATCGACGGGCCTGTGTTCAGCCTAGTGCAGCACACGCTGTCATGGCAATGCGGTACTTTGGGGCCACTTTATTTTTTGTAATAAATGTAAATAGTCAGATCATTATTATATATTAACCAAAGTTAATGGTCTCAGTGAATATCAGTGCAGGTCCCTCTGATCGGAGATGAAGACTTGATGCTTACGTGAGATCTGTACAGAGTTGGTTCACCATTAATCAGAGATGGCATGCCATGTGTTTTAATGGGTTTGTTTTGACTGTGTACTCTACCATTCAATGCATTCAAGTTACAGTCCTGAGCCCAAGCTTCTTCACTGACTATTAACTAGTTTAACTAAAATAGACCTTGTCTCTCGTTTTCTAAACTCTTGAAATTGCCAATGTGCTGTTGAATTTTAATCTGCTTTTGACAACTTAATTGGCATTTTTTAAATGTCTCAAAGTGTGTGCAGTTAAACTGCAGTATACCATCAGTTGTTGGTTCTACTATGTATTACTATTATGAAAGTGTTTAATATTGGATATTGGACACCTGGATTTTTTTTTTTTTTTTTTTTTTTTTTTTTTTTACAACTTGCATTGTTCATCTGTAACAATAAAAAAAACATGTCTTGATGGTTTTACCATGCATGATTCTAAAGATATGTTAAACACAGAGTATGATATTAATCTCTAATTATATATAGCCTAAACACATTAGTCAGAGTACAAGAATTAAACTGTTATTCTGAAGACTGAAATTAATGCAGCTTTATGTACTAGCACTTGCACTAATGGCTGCCTTTGTATATTGTATAAATAGCAGGGATCAAAGTCCTTAGCAACAGAGCTCCAGTAATAGCCTGTAGTAGTACTGTGCTGATGCGTAATCCCACGCCTTGAGAAAACTGCCATTATAAACGCGTTAAGAGGCGCCACTCCAGCCAGCCGCGTCATTGGAGCACTTTGACCTTTACAAGAAGGGTAACCCTGGGTGCTGCTGATCACAATAAATAAATAAATGCGTTCTTGCAAAAAGTTGAAACGTTGCGAGTAAAAGAGTTGACTTGATTCTGTGAAGACCCAAATTATAATATTACTTTGTCTGGTGTGAAACTCATTTCTGTGTGGATGTGTGTCCCATTGTTCAGCAGCATAAAGCCAAGCTGTTTTCCTAGAGAAGACTGTTCTTTTACAGTACTTGGTCAATGCACTATACAGTGCCAGTTCATCACAGACAGTGAGAACGGTTAATAATGAAAGGTACTCCAAAATGCTTGTATGAATACAGCTAAAAGGCTTAAATTGTTTTGTTGTTGTTGTTTAAATTGTTTATATTACACCTTAATTGCTTTAATGTTTTCTAAGTGAAGAGTGTTGGAGTTCTATTATCATTAGTGTTAAAAATAAAATAATAAATGTGTAGTCTAACTATGCCAACAGTTTACTTTATTTTCCTTTACACACTTGGGGTATATGCCAGTGAATCAGGGCAGTTCAGTTCTCTGCTTCTGTGCATGTCATTGAACTATTGCATGGAATAGTCGGTTAATCCTGAACATTGATTTTGGATTTAAACCATGAAGTTTTCTGAAACTTTATCATTCATGTTTTGAAGAAAGTACAGTCTGTGTCTAGTATGTTGTATGTTAGTGTTTTTTTTTAAGTAAGACCTTTTGAATGAAGGCATCTGCTAAATAACTCTATAATAACCTACAGATAAAACTTTGTAGATGCCAAATAACACAAAGCCTATTGAAAACTGTGATAAGATTGTCCCCCAGGGCTCCCTGCATCTGTGACATGTACAAGAGCCCAGTGCTACACTGATTCATTCAGCTCGATCTTTTCTTCTCGGTCCACCGACACACACACACACCACTGTTCTGAGAGAATCTGTAATCTTTCTAATTGATGCATTGGGTTTCGGAGATTCTGGAATGGTGTGGAAGGTTCCACGTTGTCTATGCTGTGAACGGCTGCCTGTACTATAATTAAATGAAGCCTTTCTCCACAGTGTGGGGGATCATGTGTGCCAGGAATGTACGACTACAGAACAGGTTCAGTGAGATGGCTTTCACTTCAAGGCCAATAAGATCACTGCTAGGCTGTAATCAGAGGCAGTGCCCAAAAATGCACTGCTTACTATTTCTTCATAAAGCTATATGCAGTCTATTTTGTATTCTGCTCACTCTAGCAAGACTCAAGTATTAAAAGGGAACCACATCTGTGTGCATCAGCAGGGTCTTGTACTGTATCTAAATTTCTAAAATCACTAGCAGACAGTACTAAAAAGTTTATCTTCAGTATTGTATGTATTTAAGCAGTGGGAACATGGATGAATTTTCCAGTCAAGGCAGCAGCTTCTCATGTTTATAGTACTTGCCAAGTTGGCACTCCTGGTATCCTGCCAACCCTCTCACAGTGGAAGAGGAGATGCCACTGAGTGCCATCCTTCAGCACCACTTTTCCCCTCCCCCTTTTCATTTGAGCAACATATAATGCCTGCATCAGATTAATGGCACTGTTGATTGAGTGTGTGTGAATCACAGCCTGTGAACAAGATCATAAGGCATTTGTTTTAAATCCAGATAGAAGTCAGATCTGTTGAAATACTGGCTGCACCGAGACTCTAGTCTGAAAAATGGGATTACTGCAGATGCTGCCCCTAATCCTCCCTCCTGCTCTTTGTTTCAGAAGATGAAAGAAGGGTCGGAGGACTGTAGCCATTGGCGGGCCCATTGACTCCCATTCCCAGTGAAGAGCCAGCAGTCCTGGGATGGCGCAGGGCAGCCAGCAGGTGGACTATCAGATCCTGCATGACCTGAAACAGCGCTTCCCCGAGATCCCCGAGGGAGTGGTGTCTCAGTGCATGCTGCAGGTACTTTCTCACTGTTCATTTCCTCCCAGGGATGCACAGTTCAGACCTGGTCTCATCTGTTCATATCTGTTAATTCGGTGGTTACCTTGTCTGAGATTAATGCTTTTTTGTGATGCCACTCTTCCCATCCTACCAGTTTCTCAAAGATTAATTGTTTTCTATGATCTTGCAATTTCTCTCCCAGAATGCCCTGACTTGTGAATTTCTGATACCCAATTCTAACACAGTTCTGTACTTTTTAATGTCCCCTGTTTGAATGAACGAGCAGCCCATTGCCAAGCCCAGATATGTATCAATCATATATTTTCAGGGTATAGGGAACACTAAGAGAAAAAAAAAGTCACTTGAACATATATCTTGTTATTCCTTCTTGAATTAATTCTAACTTAGTATGCAGTTTACAGTCTGTCCACTGTGTGTGATTGGCCTAGGGAGCAGCTTTAGACAGGGAGGGGCAGGAGGAAATGCAGACCCTGATGTTAATGCTCTGTGGAATACATAGACATTTTCAATTGCACCCATAGGGATCTTTTTATCATCATAAAACTAACCAATGTGTTTACACAACAAATACTCACTTGGCAAAGGCCCTCTATAATCAGATTAATCAGGCTCTTTCAGCTCGCTGAAAAGTGTGCAGAAATGACACAGTGTGCAGTGGGTTTACCAGAGCTGTGTTCAGGAGGGTTACTCAAATTTCAGATGTTTTGAGCCTTTCCTCAGCCTGAACTGAGTCACAGTACTGATCCCTTTTACTGCACTGGGATTAAAAGGCTGGATCACAACATCTGGTTGTCCTCTTGGCTTTAGGATGGATAGAGCAGGGAAGTGTGTGTTTGTGTGTGGTCTCTTTTGTCATGGCGACGGGGGTCAGGGGAAGGCGGGCAACTGTGGTAGTGATTTAGGTCAGCCCAGGAGACACGCAACACGCTCAGCAAATGGTTAGATCTACCACTAATAGTAGAAGTAGTTGTATTTTGTCCACCATGCATGTGTTGCATAAGAAACTCCCTCCAAAAGAAGAAGAAAATGTTTACCCCCACAGCACCTAAACTGAATTCTACCCAGCTAGACTGTATTAAATGACATCGGCCTGGCTTCCAGAAATCCAAAATCTGCAGTTTGAAAGCGATTCCCCCTCCCTCCACCAATTATCTATGGTGTAAAAAAAACAAAACAAAAAAAGCTTTAAAAAATGTAACGACAGACTTCAGAATGCAGAGGAGCTGTTAAATTCAACTTTAAGAAGGGCTGAACTGTTATTGCTGGTTTGAGTCCTCTACCTGGCTTTCGTTTTCTAATATTTGTTTGTTAATGCTGGACAAAGGTACTCATACTGAAGAAGGCTATAATCACAAGTGTCATTTTCATTTGGGTTCTGTATGTCACAGATTAATAACCCTATCTAATGGTCACAGGGCTGTTTCTGTTCAGCACCGAAGTCCTGTATCAGGCTGCTGCATCATTGTGAGGAGAATATGAGCTGAAGGCTGTATCTGTCAGTCAGAGCTTAATTGCATCCCCTATTAAATTTCAGTGACATCTTCCTGCTTCTTCTCTTACCTGTCTTCAGAATGCAGCTGGCAGATTGTATTATTCCCCAAAGAAGTCGCCTATAAAACTGTGCTACCCTAATTTATCCTTTTTGACTAAATTAACAAAGGCAAAAAGTGACAAAATACATTAGTTTGCTCTACATGTTTTATTGGGATCCACATCCAAATGTAGTATCACAGTTTCTCATGGTGGGTTGTTTAAAATCTTGGTTTAAGTAACATTTTGTTACATTGAAGAGAGGAAAAGAAAAACGTGTATGAATTACAGGATTATTAGGGTTTAGTCTGATGTATTAAACAGTTTCTCTCCCTCAGAAGAAGTCTTGTTTCAGTGTCATGCCAGCTTTGCAGTCCTCCGGTGCAAATGGAGAGCTGCAGCTGTGTATAAAACAGCTAATATTGTTGAAGAAGTGTGCTATTATCTGTACTGAAATACAAAGATTTTTTGTTCTTTGAGTGCTGTACATTATTTGAAAAGAAAAAAAAAGGCATCTGACATTGTACATAATCAAAACCTGACTCTAAATTTCACTAATTTTTAAAACTGTCTAATAAGTGACAAAGTTCATACTTCATTTAATTAATCCAAGGAAGTTACAATGTTCTAGATTGAAGTAGAAGTCAAGGCAGTCAGTTGCTGCTGGCAAGTTTATTATACTTCCCTACAGATTTTTTTAGAAGAATTTCTGAAAATAGCTTCTGAAATCTTAAGTGTCAGGGCTTTAGCATTGTAACCCAAGTGAGAAACTCACGTAGATTAATGGCAACTTCATATTTAATGCAGTAGGATTTAAAGAGCCTAACTGTTATGATGACTCTTATGAAATATAAAAATATTTAATATCTGAAATAAATTTGTTACTGGCGTAAAACTTGAGCCAATGCAGACCAGCAAAAGAAGAGTACAATAATAAATTCATACAATAATAATAAGGTCTGATGTTTTGAAAGACCTGCGTTCAAATGGTTACAAGTACTGTACAGTGAAGGGGAAAAAAGTATTTGATCCCCTGCTGATTTTGTACGTTTGCCCACTGACAAAGTAATGATCAGTCTATAATTTTAATGGTAGGTGTATTTTAACAGTGAGAGACAGAATAACAACAAACAAATCCAGAAAAACACATTTCAAAAAAGTTATAAATTGATTTGCGTGTTAATGAGGGAACCCTTCGACTTGGTGGCAAAACCCTTGTTGGCAATCACAGGGGTCAGATGTTTCTTGTAGTTGGCCACCAGGTTTGCACACATCTCAGGAGGGATTTTGTCCCACTCCTCTTTGCAGATCCTCTCCAAGTCATTAAGGTTTCGATGCTGACGTTTGGCAACTCGAACCTTCAGCTCCCTCCACAGATTTTCTATGGGATTAAGGTCTGGAGACTGGCTAGGCCACTCCAGGACCTTAATGTGCTTCTTCTTGAGCCACTCCTTTGTTGCCTTGGCTGTGTGTTTTGGGTCATTGTCATGCTGGAATACCCATCCACGACCCATTTTCAATGCCCTGGCTGAGGGAAGGAGGTTCTCACCCAAGATTTGACGGTACATGGCCCCGTCCATCGTCCCTTTGATGCGGTGCAGTTGTCCTGTCCCCTTAGCAGAAAAACACCCCCCAAGCATAATGTTTCCACCTCCATGTTTGACAGTGGGGAGGGTGTTCTTGGGGTCATTTCTCCTCCTCCAAACACGGCGAGTTGAGTTGATGCCAAAGAGCTCGATTTTGGTCTCATCTGACCACAACACTTTCACCCAGGGAGACTGACAGTTATTTTGTGTTTCTTCCATTCACGAATAATCGCACCAACTGTTGTCACCTTCTCACCAAGCTGCTTGGCGATGGTCTTGTAGCCCATTCCAGCCTTGTGTAGGTCTACAATCTTGTCCCTGACATCCTTGGACAGCTCTTTGGTCTTGGCCATGGTGGAGAGTTTGGAATCTGATTGATTGATTGCTTCTGTGGACAGGTGTCTTTTATACATAATATATATATATATATATATATATATAAAATACACCTACCATTAAAATTATAGACTGATAATTTCTTTGTCAGTGGGCAAACGTACAAAATCAGCAGGGGATCAAATACTTTTTTCCCCTCACTGTATGTTCTCTGATGGAACCCAACACATGTAAGGTGTTGAATATTGAATGTAAATCCTTTTAGATGATGGTTAGCTTAAAGTTTTGCATTCACATTTTTTGACTTGTTTTTGTCTTAAAAAAAAAAAAAATGATTTCAAGCCATTTCCATTTGGTCCCGTTTCTCTTTCTCTTACAGTATCCCGTATACACAATGTGAGAGGTAATACTGAGATAAACACATTTCAAACTGTAGATTTCTGTGTCAGTTATTTTATACAATTGTCTAAGTAGCAGTCAACTAGGCAGTGAGAAGTAAAACCACATCAACTAAGCAAGGAGAATTAACACCAAAACCCCAAAACACATATGTGAATATGTAGATTTAAGAAGTTTCCCTAAATTGTGAGATACATTGACAGCTACTCAATTGTTCTCTTAAGCCTGAGGGAAGAACACTGCTTTTCATTTTGATTAATAATATAATCATACATTTTCCACAGCTGTACAGTAGGCACCCAATTATTTTCAAAATTAATTTTGTGCAATATAATACAATACAATTTTTAAATACCCATCTGTTTAATGTTTGTTCAAAATCCGCATAACCTATATATAAATGCTATTCTATGTGTTTAGCTCTCAACGTACAGAAAATCTCTTATTTCCTTTACTTTTTATCTATGATTGAAGATGTATACTTGATGTGGGATCCAAATGTGGATGTTGAATATATGCATGGCAGCTTGCCAGAACTGTAAGGAGGTCAGCTTAGGCCATAGGGGGGAGGCCACAGTAGTTTTACATTGTCTTAGACAAAGGTATTAAACCAATGAACTTAAAGCCCGATTGGTGTACAAACTGCTACACCATAACCTTGGCAACTAGTCCCATCTGTAAAATAAGATGATAACAAATAATAAAAATGTATTCCTTCCTTGCACCTTTCAGAACAACAACAATCTGGAGCTCTGTTGCCGAGTGCTGTCGCAGGAGAGCAGCAAGTACCTGTATGGGGAATACCACAGCCCAGAGGAGAGCAGGATGAGCCGGAACCACATGCTGCACATCAACCTTGGCATTCACTCTCCCACAGGGTACCACCACACCGGGGAAGGGGGCAAGGTTAATGGCGGGGTGCGGACGCTGGTGCACAGCTCAAGCGACGGGCACATCGACCCCCAGCGGAGCGGTGGAGGAGGCGTGGGGACGAAGCAGCACCAAATGCTGTCCCTGCTCCAGGAGCCGCACTCTGCTCCTGCCATTGTGGCCCCCTCTCCTGGCTACAACCCCTTCTTTGTGAACGACCAGGGCCGCTCAGCTGGCACGCCACCACCTGCTCCTTCAGCCATGCCGGGTATCTCACCCACCTACACCCCTGTTCCCCGGTATGCCATGAACCCCATCACGGTCACCTTGTCCCAGAACATCCCCTCTGCCCCCCGTGCATTGCAGATCCCTGGCTCCCTTTATGCCACTGCCGGCAATGCAGTTTACATCCACCCTGCCTCCTCCCAAAGCCCCCAGACCTCCCCCTGGCATTCCCCCACTGCTCAGTGCCACATGCAGCCCTACAACCAGCAGCCTCCTCATGCCCTGCCAGTCTACCAAGCCTCTCCCTACCAGTCCCCTTATTCCTCCAAGCAGGTCCCTCAGACAGCCTACCGCTCCCCTCCCCCCTCCCAATTCCCCTCACCATACAGCTCCCCCCAGCACCAGATCCAGCAGACCTCCCATGTCTTCATGCCAATCAGCCCCCCAACAATGACATCCCACCCTTACCACCATCAGCAGCAGCAGCAGCAGCAACAGCAGCAGCAGCAGCAGAGTTACCAACAGCAGCCTGGCCAACCCGTCTCCTACATCCCCTACCTGTCCTCTAAGGGCTCTCTAAAGAATCAAATCGAGATCACTCTGGAAGCCCCCCAGCGGCCTCACAATCGCAGCTCCTCTCCCGTTATGAGCCAGCAGCAGCAGCAGCGAGGTCAGAACACTCTGTACATCTCCACCAACCCGTCTCCCAGTTCTCCCTCAAGGGGCATGTCTGGAGGCCAAATGAGCTTGACGGGCCAGCCCCAGGTGGCATCCTACCATCCTGGCATGTACATCCACCAGGGCCCCCCTCGCCCCCGGCCCACTTCCTCTCCCCAGCCTGGTGTAGGCGGTGGGGTCCGGGTCACCCAGCCCGGGAACTCCACTTACACCTTCAAGATCAAAGTGTCGCCTGGCAGACAGGTCCAGCCACGGCACCTAGAGTCGCCCACGGTGGAGACGGAGAGCCTTCTGAACCTGGTGGAGCAGGGAGAGCACCCCGGCGCCCCCCAGCCCATCCAGCCCATCTCTGCTCTGCCCGGCACCATCACAGACCGAGCTGCCAGCCGCTTCCCCAGGAAGTCCAGCTCTGGCTGTGATGACTACGCCTACACTCAAGGTGAGTCTCAAGGGACCTTGTACATATAGATATGTCTATTCTCCATTTGGTAACATCAATATTGAAGCCATACTCTTAGTTTTATTTTTAATTGAATTAATTGAGATCATGGTGGTCTTTCCAACCTGCTCACCAAGAGCTGCATTGGTGCTCCTGCTTCAGCTCAGCTGTTGACATTGGTGACTAGCAGAGGGAGAAGCAGCGTGCCGATGCATGTTTTGGATGACATGGTAGATGGATCCATAGTTGTCATGTATTAAGTGTTGGAGTGCCAGATTTGGAGCATATAAAGGGGAAAATATAAGTGGAGTTTGTAAATTTCAGAGAAAACTAAAAATAAATGTATAGATATAAAAAACAGCCATTCAAAAAGTGTTTGATAAATACCTACATTAGTGTACATAATGTATATGATATATGTGTGTGTGTTTGTGTGATTAGCTGGAAAATACACAGTATACTCAGAATAGTCACTAAATGAGTTTTGGCTCCACCTTTGTTGATTTTTCAAACCTTTACTTTACCTTTGAGTCAACATTCCAGAATGTCAGGAAGAGGTCGGCTCCATGCGGCTGTGCAGCAGCAGTCCGCTGTTAGTGTTACGGCATGCTTGACCAACAGGAAAAAGAAAAGCGATTGAACTCTTGTAATCTTAATATCCAGGGAGTGATTCACTTCTGGTAAACTGTACTTATTTTCAGCTTGAAAAGCAAAATTTGTTCTTGCAGTGGGCAATACTTCCTGTGAAGAAATAAAAGTGAAACTTATCACGGTGGGGCAGTAGGCTAAAATGGAGTGCATTTTTGTGGAGCCTTGAAGGCAGAGAATCCATTTAGATAAACAAACAAGAATGGAATGTTTCGTATGAAGATCAGCGCTAAGTAGTACATTGAGATTTCCAGAGGACGTGCTTTTGGGTTTATCCTGATTCTAGCCGGCAGCTGTTTGCTGAGATTACCACGGTTTGTGTGCAGATGTCCGTGCGTCACATGGCAGCCCGTTCCTAGTGAAACGGCAGCTTTGCATCATACCTGAAACCAGATTGCTTCACAGTATTGAAACCCTGTCTGCTGTGGGGCTCTTTTTAACCTAGAGGATGAACCTTTTGAACAGTTACGTTCATGGTGAGTGTTTTTGTGGTTTCTCTTATTTGGAATAATTTGACGTAACTGCCTTGCACAAAAACAGGATTTTATTCCAAAAGGAGCAGTTTATTTATGTATGTATTGTTTTAGGGGGGTGCATAATATTCCATAAGCTAATTAAAATTCACAATGAAATCATGCAAATCTAAGCCACTACTGCATTTTTACATGTCTGTTCATTGCAGGCTTAAGATGACTGATGAAAGATATTCTCCTGTCAGCTGTGTGCATTTTATTAAATAGTAATGAATAATAGTAGTTTTACTATAAGTTATGTTCACCCTGAGTGAAATCTGTGTTTTCGATTCCGAGGATGTGCACCGCCTCTCCTATGAAATGTGTACAAACACTTCTCTGATTTAAAGGAAACTCCTGATGTTAGATAAGCTGTATCAGCCCACTGTTAAAGTCCCAGGGCTCTGTCTCAAACTGCAGTCGCCTTCCTCTGGGCCTTCACTTCCTCTTTCACAGACAGAAACACCCTGCATTCATGAATGCTCCTGTATGCCTCTCTCTAATGGAGATCTACAATACATAAAATCTTTACACCTGCCTCGGGAACATCAAAATGCACCACTGAATCATTTTGTTAAACCTTTAATTCCATTTCTCTCGTTCCTGTAAGCATACGAGGCTAGCCTTCCCAATTTGGCTCACTGCTGCCCCACTGTGTACACCTCTGTTATCACAGCCGTGTGCTGCGTAGCAGTGAGGGTTTGCTCTTTGGATTATGAAACTGCTGAAGTGTGATGGTTTTTACCATCATAATAACGTCTGCTAAGCAGGACTTGGCGTTCTGTCAGGAACAACTTGTTTCTCGTATCAAATACCAGGGTCTGGAATGTGTACTTCTGTTCTGAACTTTATATGCTGTAGCAGTAACCAGAAGCAACTCCATTTATTCTGCACAATGTCATTTAGGGTATTACACTATTATTATCCTTGATTTAGAGCTGTAGGACTTATTCTACCTTGCAGAGTAAATTGTAGCTGGAAGTGAATGCATGCACAATCAAAGACCATTTTGGGTATGTAAATGATGACGGCGAAACAATGCAGTGAAGTGCTGGTTACAGGAAGTGGCTGCAAGGCACAGGCGCAGCATTGCATCCGGGAAATGCTGTAGGCCCATTATCCTTTCATAACTCTCAAGTGGATATGGACACCTGAAACCTAAACAAAAAATCTAATAAATGGCACTCCCCCTTATAGCACTGGTAGTGTTCCTCCCTGCCCCATGCCAGTGTGGGAGCAGTGGGAGCTGATGTGTTGTCGGCCATGTCGTTACAGCCCTGCTCCTGCACCAGCGAGCCCGCATGGAGAGGCTGGTGAAGGAGCTGCACCTGGAGCGGCAAAAGCTGGAGAAACTGAAGGCAGATGTCAACGATATGGAGTATGACGCCCTGCAGCGCCGCTTCCGCAGGGTTAACGCCTCTGCCCTCATCCCACAGGTGAGTCCTGCAGCATCCCGGCCAGCCAAACCCAGCTCCTCCTGCTGGTTCAGTGTTTCAGTATTTTCTACTTAGTTTTGACAATATACCTTTTTTAATCCCATGAGGGGACTCTGCAGGTTGTGTCTAATGAACAGGCATTGCTGACATCTCTACAGGTACTGCTTACACAAGAGGACCAGTGGGTCATTTTAATGTCACATGTGTCACAAACACCAGGATCAGAAGACATAAACACTCTTCAGTGTATATAATTGTAAAAGACTATTTGATTCTGAAGAGATTAACATTAATTCCTAAACATATTTTTCTTATTGCTCTTGGGGTTGTACAAAGTTAACTTATCTCCATTTTCACGTTCTTAGCCAGAGGAAATGACAAGACTAAGAAGCCTAAATCGACAGCTTCAGATCGACATAGACTGTACCATGAAAGAAATAGACCTCCTTCAGTCCAGAGGTATGAGAACTCTACTGACACTTCAGTGTTACCCTCTGAATTTAAGATCTCTCCGTTCGCAATGCTATTTCATACCCGTCTCTCTGTAAAAAAGGAGAAAACATTTTTATGTTTTTCATAGTCAGTCATTCTTATTTTTTCTTATTTTCATATTGTCTTCAAACTGGAAGGATAAATAATACAGAATTCCTCGTTCAGACTTTGGCTTATTTACCAGTATTACCAGTATGTTGTTCTTCCCATGGAGATTATGAGGAGAGAGATGGGCCCAAGAGATTAGAGTCAAAATATGACTTCTCAAAGAAGAGTGTGACCCCTTGCTATATAAAACTTTTCCCCAGGCCTAAGAGAGAGCTGCAAAGCATGTCAATTGCAGTAGTTGAATGACGGGCATTGCCCAGTGCTGGCAGTCCTCAGGTGAAGTCTCTCATTCAACTTTTCCCCCTTCAGACCTGTTATTAAAGAGTTATTTCCAAAGATCATTCAGCCATAGCACTGGACTCATTTCTGAGCCCTTACTGATCATGTTCTCTTTGGTCTTCAATAAACTTAAATCAAACAAAAATCGGTTTAGTGTCCATCTCATTAAGTGCCTGACGTATATGAATATAAAATAAGCAGCATTGAGGTGGGTCTTTTTAAATAAGAGTTGAAGGGGTTTCTTTTTATTTCACTCATATTAGATAAATATATTCAGTATGTTTTAGCAGTAGTAGAATAATTTGGTGACTATAAACTTACTAATAGTGGTGCCTGTTAATTTTAATTGTGGTATTATTTTGATTTTATTTTCCTTTTAGGGAAGTTTGATCCAAAAGCCATGAGCAACTTCTATGACAACATACAGCCTGGTCCTGTGGTACCTCCCAAGCCCACAAGAAAAGGTGAAGCCTCGTATCAAATCTTCATATTGTAGCTTTACTAAAAGACACATAAATGACCTTAAATAAATGAACTGAAAACATAAGAAACTGGATTCTCTCTTGTAGCCTATAGCTCACATTTTTCAGATATTAAGACTTGTTACAGAATGCAGCTTCATAAGCTAGTTCGCTGTGCCGTATCAGCACGGGACTGTGCTCTAGCCCTTGCCAAGCTTGTGTCTTTTCTGCAGTAGACAGCCCCAGCACCAAGACCCCCTCTCGAGGGCCGCAGAGGGAGGAGGAGTTCGAGGGCGCTCAGTGGAACTGCGAGAGCTGCACCTTCCTCAACCACCCGGCGCTGAACCGCTGTGAGCAGTGTGAAATGCCCCGCTACACCTGAGTGTCAGCCTGCAAACATCAGCCCCAGCATGAGGACGACAGAGGGCACGGCCGAAAGAAAAAAAAAAAAAAACGATCCCACCATTACCCAGGAGTGCTGATAGGGCCGGGACGGCCTGCCTCCGTGTTCACCACTGAAGACTCGGCTCCTCCTGCAGGGCATCGAGGCCGCCGGGGCTCACGCTTTCATATGGCTGATGACACGGTAAAGCCAACGGCCCCCTCGGGCGGTTGGGCTCGTCATACTTCACGTTGGGCTGCTTTTCCACCTACCGCTGTCTCGTTCACTATGGCCCGTGGCAGTTGGGTGATGGGAAGTTGAGGACAGGGCAGGGTGACCCGAAAACACACGTGTTGTAAACTTGCTGGAGTACATGTGGAAACAAAGTTTACTTTCGATTTTATTTTTTTAACTTTTTTTAGTCTGACCGTGGCCCATGCCGATTAGTTCACTGGCAAAGCTGCTATGGAATTAAAGGGGGGTTGGGTGGGGGTGGGGGGGCTGATGACTAAGGTATCTCCATAAATGCTGCTTCTATGAAGGTAACCACAGTTGTCACAAAAATGCAGGGTGATCGTAATCGTTTCATAGGATTGTAGAGAGGAGAGGTGTATGCCTCATGCGTACAGGGTATACAAGCTTGAGGTGTCGCACCAATCCCGAGCGCTTCTCCCAGACCATGGCCTGCGTCCTTCACAGCGGCCACTCTGTTCACGCCTGAACGGTGCCGCACGCTCTCTCCTGCTACGGAAATGCTTTTAAAAGCCTCTCGCCTTTCCTCAGATAAAGGGTGTTTTTTTTTGTTTTTGTTTTTTTAATAAATGAGGTTTCCTTTCCAAAAAGAAGAAAACCAGTTTCTGTAACAGCACAGCAAACTCGCACCAAACTGATGAACTCAAACCCTGCTCAGGAAGAATAGTGCAGCCATGACGAAGACCATGCGTGCTAAAGAGGTTTGCTTCCTGTTACAGTTCTGTCCGAGCTTCCATTCTGTGGAGAGAGAGAGAGAGAGAGAGAGAGAGAGAGAGAGAAAGACTGCAACTTTTATGGCACAGACATCCCTAGTGAGCGCCCAACAAACTTACCATTGCTGACACACATGGGTTCCATATTGGTTTATTTGCACATAAAAGATAAACCCGATCTCTAAATTAAGTATGAGATTGTACACTGCGTGTGAATTTTTTAAGAAGGAAACAAATAGTGTTCACCTGTTGAATGAAGAACACTAAAGGACTCGCAAATAAATATGATATTTCTGGTACTTTATGCATATTATGCTATATTGTATTCTAAAGGTGATGTTTTCTTGTGCGGATGCTTCAGGTTGCTGTAATATTAATAAAGCACTCGTTCTGTGTACAATAATTATGGGGTCTGAGCGACACAAAATGTGTGAATACTGTGCGTGTGAATGTCTGTGTACGAATGTGTATTTGTGTCCTCGTTAAGAAGATATGCCCTTCTCCTTACTGCCTTTGTAGAATTCAGACTCATTTTAATTTAGATTTTTTTCGTTTTACATTTTCACCTCAGATTTCTGTGTTCGGTATGTTTTTTTTTTTTTTTTTTTAATTAATAGTACATTTAATTTTGTACAGCCTTTTTTGCTGTATGATGCTGTTACTAAGCATAGAAATTACTTTTTGAGTTGGTTGTTGACTTAGACACTGTCCCTGTGCTCTCCACATGTGCGTGTATGTTTGGTACAGAAGAGACTTGGGAAGTGGTAGTCTTTTTAGTTTGCTCTGCTGTTGGTGAGCTCCTGGATTAAGTAGTGTATTGCATTTTTAAGGATACCTTCATTGCAGATACTGACAATCTGATTTATTTACAGCTTATTCACTGTATCGGATGAATCTGCTCATCTGTCGATCCCTAGAGTAATGGAGTTTTCCCTTACTCATCTTACTATCTTAAACCTTATAAATAACTTGATTTACAGTAAACAAGTCCTATTTCCCTGTGGATATTTTGCACAAAGTCTTAAAACAATAAAATAAAACTGCAGATTTGCATTTTACTCATCCTAAACACTGCTGCAACTTCAGACTTGAAGTCCTTTGTTAGTAGAAAACAAAAATAGACCGGTTCTCCCGTCGTCTTGGGTGATTTTCTCCAAGCTCTTCATTGACCGTGTCTGTGTTGCTGATTCACTTGTGTCTCATAGCTGGTAATCACTGCGGTGTGCACTATCGATTATAAGCCTTGTTACCACTGGCACTGTGCAACAGCCTTTACTGTAAATCTCTCTGAAATGCTGCTAGGTAGTGGGTTATTATTTTTGGAGCTCCGAGTGCAGCGTTCTGACTTGTTTTTGGTTCTTCCTCAGGGACAGAAGGGATGTAAGATGTGCCCTTGACACATTTCTTCCCAACAAAATGACACTTCTATCCTATAGTTCACATCGTAGCATGGATCTGTGTTAGTGTGTATATAGTTGTTAGTTTTATTGGGGTTTAGCCATAACTCATTGGATATGTATTCCCTGTGTAGTTAGTCTTTAAACTTCAACTGTCAAAAACCGTGTCTCTCTCTACAGTCTGAACAGATTTCTTACCAATGACAGATTGTATATGAACTACTGACATGTTAGAGATCACTGTTGGATTTTTTTATTTTGTTTTATTTATTTTATTATTTTTGTAAGGATTGATACAAAATATTGATTCACGCTGAAGACCTTTGACTAGAAAGCAGCCACTTCCTGCAGAGCACAGTACCACTTGCTGTTCAGTGATTGCAGGTTTACCGCCAATCCGTGTGCAGCGCGCTTCCGCAAGTTTGAAAGAGGAACCCTGAAATCTAGTTTGGTTTCATTCAATTGAGATGCCTATTGATCTGTAAAACTGGTAATACGAATGCATATACACTTCATGCTGTCTGACTAGATAGTGTACAGTGATTGAGCCGATGGCTGTGTATTTGATCTGGAGCTCCATCCTCTTGGCTTTCCTGGCTGACCGGTGTTTGTGGTGTCCAGCAGCTAGATAGGTGTACCAAACCAGTTTCTTTTTGGAGAGCACTGTTGGGAGTAATATGAAATCTGATTTAAGCAAGGAGTTGTGCTGCCCAGCTGATTGTTGGTCTTTATTAGCAGGACTTGTCATATATTTCCAGAACCATGTTTCCTGAGGTGCTTTATGCCACACTGGCCTATGGAGTCTCTTCACTGTAAATGTCCACTTGTCTTTTTGTTTTTTGCCCCCTCTTTTACTTTTCTGGATCCTCTGTGCCACTCACCATAATGCACTGAATTGTACAAAGGCAGCAGGGCCAATGCATGTGTGCTACTGTCAATAGGCAGAACCCGCCGCGCAGGGTGGGTATAATCCTTTCCACTCAGAAGTGAAAGTGAGAGAACTGTACGACAGCAGAAAATGACTGAAGCTGTACGTTGTGTAAACCAATGTAAAATGCAGCACTGGAAAAAATGTCTGACATGAACCTACACCTTGGCTCCCTTATTTGGCTGCATAGACGAAGCTTGAATTGACTCCATTCACCCATCAGGCATGTGACTGTCCTGGTCAGGTCTCTCCATGCAGGCTGGTAGAGTCCTGCTGTTGCTACCGTTCATACACCCACCTCTCCATGGAAAAGCTCAGGTTTGCAACCTGATTTAAGATTGTAAATAATGTAATATATTCAAAAAAATAAAATGTATAACAAATGCGTCCATATGTTTTTATTGTTTATGAATGTTAATGTACATTTTTATTTTTTAAATTGGTCACAATTTTATATTTTACTTTATTTTGTTCTTATTAAAAATGAATTCAGTTTTAACGACTGATTTAGAGCTCCTTTTCTCTGCAGACTATATCAGTCAGGCTGTGCTGGATTAGTGACTTGGTTATATTTATACTTTATAATGGCACTCTGCAGTTCTAACTGATACAGGATAGTGTGGGCAATACATAAGTATAGTTTTTGTTCCAAAACAAACAGTGCAGACTTCCACTGTGCAGTGTTATGTATGCATGCATGCATGTTATGGGACTTATAAGAGAAGCTGTTTTCTAGCAACTTCTTACCAGACTATACTTGCCATTTGAAGCTAAGCATTTAAACCAATATTTGTTCTAGAAGCCCAAAACAAAGGCTTGCTGTATTCTTTTAATGTTTTGCACCTTACTGTTTATGCATCACTTTACATTTACAGCTTGTGTGGTGTTGTAATGTGGCTCATGTTTGTGCATTTACAGATGCACCACCTAAACTAGGAAGGAAGATCCAACTGTATTGTGTAATCTCTTCTATTCACCCACCTTCTGTCAGTTTGCTGTTTTTATAGGAACGTTTCCACTTTAGTGACATTTTTATCACTTTAAATGAATCTGTCACCCAGATTCACACACACAAGACCATTACCATCAGAGAGCACTATCAGTTTTATATTTCTTCAGAATAGTCCAGTGCAAAATTAAAATAGTATATATATCAAAATCAAATAAGATATTGAGTTTCAGATAAATAATGGTAAATATCCCACAGTTTCAGTCCATCACAGTTAAGTCTCAATAGAATTGTATTTATTTATTGATCTTAAACTTAGCATTGAATCATTTTTTAACATTTATCCAGAATACCATACTTTAATTGATTCATTGATCTCCAACCCAGGGCTGTAGATGTGTTTAAGTTGATGAAAGTAAAACTTAATGCAACAGAACAGCCAGGTCGATCGATTTGAAATCTATTTTGAAGGCCTCCAGCTTTTTCTCAACCCTATGTTTTAATTATCTGAATGCAATTTATTAACACTGGTATGTGGTTTCTTGATTAAATTAAAACCGTATATTATTATCTCATGAAATGTTTACAGTCTGTGCTGTGGATGTTTCTACAGCAAAGAAAAAAGTAAGTGCACTTGGGTTACACATACTTGAAGTATCACAGGTTATAGTTCAGACCCTTTCATGTAAAAAATAAATATATATATACACACAATTCTGTGGTAGGATGTTAGCTATCCAAAACCAATGTAAAGTCACTGTACTAGTGTGTGTGATTTATTGGTGAAAATGCAGCTTAAAGGTTTGGAACCCTGTGTTGTTTGAGAGATCTACATTGTCTTCTGAATGCAGGGAATGTTTAGCATATGCTTCTGCTACAGTGCAACACCCAGACATGTCTCAGAAACCACAGTTGCTGGTTGAATGAAAGCTACAAAAAAATCCACTTTTTGAAAGTGATGTACAAAACTATAAATGTTAGGAAAACTATTGGATTTTTTTTGTTTTAGCAAAAGGTAGAAAACTGCAAAACCAGACAATCTTCTCGCTCGGTATCCCCAATCTCTTGTCGGGTGGGGTCCAGCCACAGGAGTTTCTTCTCTTCATTCCCAGCCCATGATCACTTTACTGAAGCTGACAAACACGCCTTTGTTGGGTTTGCTGTAATGGAAACAAACATTTTAGACCCTTTCTTTCCAAGCATGGACCAAAGCCCCAAGGTCTGCACATTCATCCTAACTGGTATTACACCAGCTCTGCAGAGCCCGTACAGGTGCAGAACCAACCTAGACCAGCCAACACTGGCTTCACTATAGGCTTTAATAATTCAGTCTCTGCTGTACACAAACTGGCAGACTTTTGGGAAAATATTCTCTCTGTATAATACCTTTGTATTCAACTGTAGACATTACAAAACAAAATATCATGCAGAGTCAGTGCGAGTCTCTTACCACAGGAAGTAGCGGATCCCTTCGAAGGTGCCATTGTGTCTGCCCACCTCGCTGCCCTCCAGCTCCACTCCCAGATAGATGTCCTGCCGGCCGGGCAGGTTGCCCATGTACTTCACTGTGCCCTGGCTGATCTTGCCCCCAGGCCGGGAGAACTTCACCAGGTGGCCCACCCTGAGGTCTGCCACGCTGCGCGGAGCAAACGGACGTCTGGGTAGAACCACCGCCCCCCGCTGGGCTCTGCAGCACAGAGGCCATTAGGTTAGTGTAATGTTTTCTGAGAAGCTACAAGGACACGGTTTTGGGTTCCAGGAGCTTCCATCTATGCGGAAGAAGCATTCACATTCAGTGGCACAGCGAGATCAGTCAACTCTTGCACTCTTGTCAGGTGTTAGGATAATCTCTGGAATTTTTTAATTATTAAATGATACCAGTATAATGGTGCTATAGATCAGCTTGAATGGTACAGTGCCAGATATGCATATAATAAGAACCCTGCAGATAAAGGTTATTGGAAAATAATGTTTGATTCCTGCAGTCCACATTCACACAAAATGATCCCACAGCAGTTCAGGAATATATTCATACTGTAAATGTTTTTCTAAAAAAACAAAACTGCAGAATTGTCTAATCTTCTGTGATCAATTTCAAATATGCATAGGTTTTAAATGGTAGTAAAATAATGGTAAAACAGCAGTGATTCCAAATTACCATAAATTAACTGACCATGTATCACTTTAGTCTAAATTACAAACTGAATTCAATTCACTCTGTGATTGTTCTCTCAGTCCAATATTTAATACCCATGTAAGCAGCATGTCCCCTGTGTGGTGATAAAAGGATAGCACAGTGTCACCTTGGGAACTAATTCCTGTTTTGCGTGATCCTGACACTAAACTGTCACTCAAAAGATTCCACAATAGCACTAGTGCTATGTTGTACTAAGACCTCCTGCCAGGAAAGGGCTGTTTTTAAAGGACATGCGTAACAGTTTTCTGCCTAAGGTGCTAGTGTCAGTGCAGAGGCAGAGGAGTATCGGTATCGGCCTTGCATGGAGATCAACAGTGTTGTCACTTCCTCCCCTTCTGGGTTACCTGCTCTTGTTCTGGCTGCCGAGGGTCGCTCTGTCGCTGACTGCTGTGCCTGGCCCTGCTTTCGAGATTGCAGTAGAGCGCAGCTGTGTTTTGCTCTGCCTAAGGGCGGGTCCGTCATTGTCACTGAGCTCATCGGAGTCATCCACAGTGCCTTCTGGAAAAATCAGAGGACAGAAATCTAGACACAAACAAGGCTCAGAAAGCAAAATCATAATTAACCACAAAGTCATTTTCAGCTATAACCAACTTGTAAGCACTTACTGCTCTGTATTGTACACAGAAGCTACCGGTCACTGGCTGTATTGTAAACAGGGAATGATAACTGCAGTTAATGTGCAGCACTAAGTGGTTTCCTACTGATAAGCTACCAATCCAAATCCCAGTATTTCCATAAGGAGACCGCTTTATCTTCTCCTTTCTGTAGCTAAGTACACAGTGATATATTGTTGAAGAGACATATTTCTAGTGCTGTACTATGTTCCATTGAGGGGGAGACGGGGTCCGTGTGTGACAGTATGTCGTTGCTGGTTCAGTCACCTGTGAAGGCCACCTGTTTGGAGGCGGGGGGGCTCTTGTTGAAGCCGGCTAGCAGGAAGTCTGTGCTCTCACTGTCCAGGGATTCGGGGGAGCTGCTGTCTCCAGAGTGCCACCTCTCTCGCTCTGCAATCAACAGGAAACGGCACGAGCATCAGAAACCCTGCCCAGCCAGGAGCCACTCTGCAATCTCTGACAAGCTCGGCCTCCTGTCAGTCCTGTGCCCACTGACACAGACAGGCTAGACCAACCCAGAGCAGAGCTTTACTCCACACCCCATCTCAAAAACAAACAGCTGTGTTTTAAAGGCTAGACATACCAAGTGAAGACTTGTTATTGTGGGCATTACAAATAGGCTTTTGTTATACAGTCAATTTCAATGGGATAAATGAAACCAGGTGCCAGTTCTTCATTCAAGTGCGCACCTGATTCTTAAATCACTGTAACTGGAATAAATGAAGGCCTTAAATAACCAAGCAATTCAATGTAAATCGATTCATTGCTCTTTTCATACATAAAAGTGTTAGTTACACCTCAGGGCCAATTCCTTGATAAGTCTCTCCTAAGCAACATGTTTTCCATTTTCCAAGAAAATTGTTGTTGGAGGGAGTGGGATGGAAATATCTGCTGTGCTGCTGCCCTCTATGGGTTATGTCAAGAACTGAATTGTAGTTATTATAATGATTTTATATGTATCATTCAAATTAGGTTCATTTCCACTGCCAAATACAAAATACGTGGTGTTCCCTGGCTGTACATCATTCCATCTGTACACATTGTTTGAAGAATAATAAACGGCCGTGTCCTGTCTTACCTCTCCAAGAGTGTGGGTGTCCTTCACCTGTCCCACACTCTGAGCTCGGCATTCCCTTCCTGGTTCTAAAAAAACAACCAGTCAACGTGCAATTAGATTGTGGTATGCAAGGATTACTTCTGTTTAGCTTTGCTCAAACCTGAGAATGACTGTTTAAGCAAAGAGCTTTTGAAAGTAACATCAACAGCACAGTACCTGCGATTTGGAGAAGACAGTCTTGTGGAATGAGCTAGCTGTGTTGTTAGAGTACCCAGGCCCCCACCGAGCTCCAAGTTGGGTCCAAGTTTCCATCGTGCTGGAGAGATGAAATTACATCAAAATCATTTTAAAATCACTGATGTGTTTAGCGTGAATCTCACATATGCAAAGGAAAACAGGTGCCAGGGTAAGGGAATTTAAAACTCCTTGTGTGTTGTGTTCACTGAGGTCTGTACCTTTGTCTCTTGGTGTAGTCTTGCCACCTAGTATGGTTCTCAGGAGCTGCTCGTGCTGCCTCCTCATGTCCCACAGTTCCTCCTTCAGCCAGTGGTTCTCCTCGTGCAGCCGGTGGTTGGCTTCTCGGAGCTTCCGCGCTTCGCTGCGCAACTGAGAGATCTCCCCGCTGGAATCCACGCTGGTTCCATGACAGCCGGAATGCAAAGGCGCCCCTTCGCTCCTTCTCGTGGGTAGGACACCATTCTGACTCTAGCCCCAGGATACAGACATAATTAGTCCCAACTGACAAACCAATGACACAACTCTAATGACTGTTGCTAACAGCCAGCATGAAAAGCAACACCACTGAAATATCAGCCAAAAAGTGGTCAACTCTTTAGTGTTACACTGCTTCAGGAGACCGAAAAGTAGTTTACAGCTGAAAGGGTGTAATTGTTTAAAGGACTTAATCCAAGAATGATGCATGAAAAATGAAATCTGTGAATGAAAAACCTTGATTATCTTGTCCGGGGATGAGGCAGGCCTGTGCAGGGCATCATGAAGCCTGTCCTCATACTGCAGTCTCAGTTTGGCCATCTCGCTCTTCAGCTGGGAGATCTCCTCATCTGCCCGGGCCAGCTCATGGACTGAGTTCTCATTGGCCTCTTGCAAGTCATTAATGTGGCTCTTCAGGTCAGCTATGTCCCATACGGTGAATAAACAAAACAGAGTTGGAAGCTGAGTATAAAAACAATGCCTTTAAAGAGCTACTGTGCCTGTGTTTTGTCAAGCAACCTATTAATATCAGAACTATTTTAGAAGACACTTGGTTCTTCCAATAAGGTACCTCTCATATTCAGCACCATGTGAGCTACCAAGTTATTAAGGACAAGAAATAAAAACTAGTAAAAAAGTAAGTTATTGAATTAAGGATTTAAGTGATGCAGAATCATATGTCTGCAATATGTTTAATCCCTTAGCAGAAATTCAACCTAAAAGCTGCATAGATATGCACCGTCACTAGTGCCAACCATCTGAAAGTCTTCAAAAAATGTATAAGGATTCCGTACTTATCTGTCGCTGCAGTACCGATGGAGCGGCAGGGTTGAAGGCCAGTTTGTCTGCTTCCCTCTCCCAGCTCCTTCCTTGTCCTTCAAGAGTTTTCTTTTCCTAGGGAGTTCAGATGGAAAAAAAGATGGTCAGTCAGTTAGCTCCAGAGATTTGACGGCCGTGGTGCTTGGGTGCTCGGCTGCAATGTTACAGAGACGTACCTCTTGGGCCCTGGTTATGTCCTGCTGTCGCTGGGCCAGCATGTTCTGCAGCAGCTGCTCTGTGTCCTGAGGGTCATGGCCAGCGCTGAGCGTCTCCCCCGACTGCCCGCTCTGGAACAGAACCACACAGCTCTCTCACTCACGTCCTCACAGCCCGGCTCCTCCACAGACACCGCTACTGGCCAGCGTTACTCTTTACCACTCCCCTTCCCTTTCATTGCGTCTACAATGGCACTATCCCATGTGCAAATAAATCCCTCTCAGTTTAATATTACTTTACTCCTTCATGCAAGGCTGAAGGGTCATTACTTTACTCGACACGAGGTCTCCGTCTATAAAGATCAACAGAGTTTGCACCGTGTAGATCAGTGTTAACTTCTGTAAAATAACTAATACATTTTTTTTTATTATCCCAACAATTATACTACACATCATCAGCACATGCCGCTATTGATACATTTTAAAAATTACTATCTTCAAATCAAGACTTAATTAGATTTTCTGATATTGTAACCTCTGTCAAGCATTTTACAACACAAAAAATCTTGGTTTCAGAAAATGCCCGTTGCTATAGTAATGTGGTACAACAGATTTAGGGATTCACACAAAAGCCTGTGATTGGGTGAGATGAGATAAAACACAGAACAGTGTACTATGATCAATTTCATTTTCATAGCAAGACAATATTTTTGTATTGTTTAAAAAAAGGATAGCATTCTGTGTTTAAAATATAGAGTATGGCAAGTTACAGGCTTTAAAAAATAAACAGCAGCCAGTCCTTCAGTAAATTAATGCTAACACACCAAAAAGCCCTTATGCTGTTGAATAATAAACACAAGGAGGCAAAGATGACCACCACTGGTAATTATGGCACCCAAACAAAACAAATTCAACAACATTAAATATCATCAATACTCTAACAAAAGAAGAGCTTACAGCCTTAGCTTGGAGATGCTTTAATATGTGTACAAGAGATGGTCAAGCCTGAAAAATGTAGAGCAAACAGTGCCGATAAGAAGCAAGCTACAAATATCCCTAATCACCAGTGGCCACACGCTGTTACAGACAAAGCAGCAAATTAAATTTATCTTTCTTCTCTCGCTTTCCTGAGGACCAGTTGCTTCATGATAATGTCTCTGTCAGTGTGCTCCCGTTCCAGGGGAATCAAGCAGCCCACCCTGCAGACCTCTTTGTGTGGCAGTCTCGAGAGAAACACAAAAGCCTGTATGCCGTGTGACGGGTACACTCACAGAAAATAATAATCTCTGGCGTGATCAGATTATGCTTTCACTGACAAACCATCAAATGCTAAATATAGATCTATAAATCAATAAACCCCAGAGCCACATGGACGTATGCAAGCCAAGCCAAAAATGAGAAGAATGGTCTGTTTACCTCCCCTCTGGCAGCTCTCCAGCCTGTGTTGTCCGCTGGTGTGCAATTGTGGCTGGTTTTGTCAGGAAGAGAGCCTCAGAATTAGGATGCTCTGATCCCTGATCCTCTATGTAGGGTAGCAGCAGCCCTGTCCTTTCATTATGCCACATGCTTTGTGGCTTGCAATTCATTTGTCCCTCTCAGGCAGGCAAAGAGGCTTTGTGCATGATTACCCTGCCTATACATCTCATTTAAAATCCCCGGCACAGGGTCTCCAGCCCTCAGCACTCTGTTTCATTGCTGGCTCTGACATACTGCCTGTCTTCACTCCCCTTTGACTGCACTAAAACTTACTTAATCCTTATTGTTTATTTTTAAATTTGGAGGTCGAACCACAAGCAGTAGCAGTCATAGAAGCATCAGAAACATATTCATTTGTTTATATGAATACTTTCAGGAAGAAGCCTTGCAATTCTTCAAACAAGCAAGATACAGCTATCTAGTGATATCTATCTAAATGTCTAAAATGACAATGGAAAATCTATACACATATAGGCACTCAAAGTCTTAAATATACTAATATAAGTGTACTGTACCCATAAAATAGCTATTGTATATGTAGAAAGCCACATTTCATTGTTTAAAGCACTGCAATAAGTAAATCTCACAATCAGGTTAATCTATTCTCATTGTCATTTTCCTTGACAACAACCTTCCTCCCGACTTAGTAATAATTAGCAGATGAACCAGTCATTGCACATTACCGAGCCCTCTCATTGCTAATGGTACAAGAAGCTCTACTAACTTCCAAAATCAGATGCATTCATAAAAAAGCTCCGTGCTCAGCTCCACAGCTGCCCACCTAGCTTACGGAGGAAAAATCTCCATTCTTCCACAAACAAAGGCTGAGGACAAAGTACTTGAAGCTGAAAAAAAAGTCTTACTACATACAGAAAGCAGCTGAGTAAGCAGAGCCAGGATCCAGTAAAACACTCACTTGTTATAAACTTTTTCTTTGTAAAAAAAATATATATTTAAAATTTCTATAGGTTTACATACTGTATAGCTGTATTATTCTACTTTTTGTGTTTTTCTGTTCAATTCCCTAATTGTATATATTTTGAATAGAATTATTCCAATGAATCTCTGAATTGAAAATTATTTAAGATGATAATATGAAATAACACGCATACTGACTAGGGGAAAATGTACCTGGCTGTGGCCTGGAGAGCAGACCTCAGACCCTGCAGTGCTGTCTGAACTGGAGCTGTGTGTGGAGAGAGACTGGGTCTGGGAGCCTGCAGGAGAGCTGGACAGGAGCAAGGCTGCGCTCTCAATCTGGGCGCTCAGCAGCTTCCTCAGGTTAGTGCTGGGGCTGACTGTGGGCAGGGACTCCGCAGAAGGAGGGCTGCTTTCCCTCTCGTCCAACAGCGCAGCTGGCCTGCTGCTGCCCGACGACCTCAGATCGTGCTCAGCCTGCAATGGTCTGTTGTTGTGAGCGTCTCCTTTCACAGACGGTTTGAAACCAGGCGCATCTGTTAACAAATTCACCTTTGGTGTGAAGAACAGCTCATCACCAATTAAGTCCTCCACAACATCTCCAGAGCTCTTGTCTGTCTTTGCGGGTGAGCTACCACTGGCGACCACACTGCCCAGACTCTGAGAGCGGCCCAGGACACTGCTACACCCCCTAGGCGTTCCTGTCCTACTCCTCAGGAAGTGGTTACCCTGGGAAGGTGTGTGTTCAGACTCTCTCAAACCACCCTCCCAGTCAAGAAAAACCACAGAGTCCTGGCTGGAGGCCTTCTGAAGTAACGGTCGAGACAGCCAAGTATCCAAGCCATGGGGTTCTTCCAGATGATCTGGTGGACAGATGCTGGCCTCACTGCAGTGCTCTACCCCCTTCAATAAAAGGTCAGTGTCTTCTGAGGTCGTACTGGGTGAAGGCACACTGGTCATCTCTGCTGCTGTGTCTGAGTCCATTCTCTGAGAACCTCTTTGTGTGGGGGATGCCATTACATTTAGGGCAGGTGAATCTCTAGGCTATAAATTAGGATTGAAAGGATTAGTGAGAATCTGGATGTGCAGGTTTTATTAATTGAAGGTACATAAACAAGTAAACTGAAAAAAATATATGACATTATTAAAAACACAATACAGCAGAGATTAACAAGATAGAGCCAGTACACAGCATTTAACTCTTTCATAATGTGCTCAAGCAGGGGCAACATACTTTCTGTTCAAATTAACCCATAACATCACTATTGTGTTTTTCCCATGTTGAAGAAAACATTCAGTTCAATATTTTTGAAATTGTTTCACCAGATCAAATTTCCAAGTTTCTTGTGATTTTGACCTCATATTCAATTAAAATATCAGTTAAGAATAATATATATTAAAATCATTCCATTAAAGTCGACATATACATATATTTTTTTAAACATATCATACCACAATTGTTGGAGACGTTTTCATTCAGTATTCATGGTAAATAAACGGCCGTTAATACCAAATGCAACCTAAATATAGGCTAATAAACGTTTAAACTATTTCTGGAAATAAACACAAGTGGCACAAATTCTTACAACATTAAGAAATATCACATTAATGATTGTATTGCACTGCATCATCCGAGTATTAGGAAATAAATGTTTTATGAAACCTAAACTGAAAACAACAAAGATGATTGTTGTAATAAATTAAATACAGCACTTACCTTAAAGTCTGAAATGGCATATACATGGTCCCAGGTTTCTTTTTTGGCGAGCTTACCGTTGACACAAGGTTACCTGGTTACTTTATTGCCGGGGGAGGAGGACGTGGTTTTAAGGCCCTCAGTCTCAGACCCTTGTTTGTCCCAATAGCAACTTGACACAAAGCCGAGTCCCCCTCACCGGACAGGCCAGCATGCGTGCTCGGACCTGCCCGCTTATTGTCTTCAATGGCACTTTACACAGCCCTGCTGCTTTGCCTCAGGGGTCTGGTTTGTATTGTGAGTTGCTAAGTGAAGTGTTCAGTGTTTGTGTTAAGGACGTTGTCTTTACAATGCTAATGTAAACAACGTTCCCATGGATGGTCTACCAACAGGAAGAAAGATGAAACCGCAATGGGTTATGCTTTATAAGTTAATATTCAAAGAATGCCCTTTCCAAAGACCTAAGGTTACGAACACATACAGTACCGATCTTATTCCCAGCTGTAAATATATATATAGTGAGAGAGTCATGACTAGGTACTGAGCAACAATAAAATCTTTACTATTTAACATTAATCTCGTTTCAATGTATTACTAATGTATTACTAATTCAATGTATTACTAATATTACTAACACAAATATTTCCCAAAGCAAACCCCCAAAAAATCAGAAAATCTAACAGTATTTATGTCTAAAAAGAATGGCATTTTGTGATTTTCAGTCTTCCAGGCAGGAGCTTTCGGACACTCCAATGCCCAGCTCCCACACACAAGCTACTGGAGGTTTAGCTAGAGCAACACAAGACAAAGCTTCTTGGATGTCCTAAGATGTTATTGTTGTTGCATAACTAAGAGCTGATGACTGTAAGGTTTAATTAAAAATATTCAAATATTATGATTATTGAATAAGATCAGTATCTTATTTCTAATGACCAAGTATAACTTTCATTGAATACATCTGGAATATCAGCAATTGCAAAATTACATGTATACTTGCTTTTATAAATTGACAAATATCCAAAGTGTACATAAGGTTTTTAAAAATTATACATGATTAATATACATATTCACAGAGCAATGTAAATCAAATAAAAGTGATCCCTCAGGAGATATTTTTGCTGATGTCCACTGCAAGGTCACATCCGTAAACATTTTACAGTCAGATTTAAAGTTCCACTCATTTGAAAACTATTGAATCTTATTCTTGCTTCTAAAACAAGTAAGAAAAAAAGGACACAGAATTGCAGGTTTGTTCAAATGTATATTTGGAAAAAATATAATTAAAAAACAAACACACAAAAATCAAGTAAAAGGAATTTAAAACTTGAAAGTTGTTTTTTTAAATATAATTTAAGATTTTTTCCAAGATATCAGTTGCAGAATTTATACCTCAGTACAGTAAGTACCATGAGAGCTGTACACCATCTTCACAGAATTCATTATCAGATCTAGAGAATACAGGGAAATTCAACATTTCATAGATTCTTGCTTCTAGCAAGACTTAAAAAAAACATCTTACAATGCTATTTCACTTACAGGTGTTATTTAGGTTTTGTTTCTTTTATGTTTTGTATTATTTTCTATAGTGACAGCAAAAATTCCAGTGCATATCAAAGTAACTGTACTACTGTTAAACATCTGTTCAGCAATTACTCAAATACCGTCTCTGTTGAGCGAAAGAACGAGCGCTTTTTAGGTGCCGTTACAGGGATGTGCACTTGACATGTCATGATGAGTCTCGTACAAACATCACCATGGTAACAGCAGAATAATTACAACCCTCAATTCAAGGTGAAAATATGGGCCATGGACATATCATTTGAAAACAGCATTATTCAGATCAACAGATGAGAGGGAGAAGATCCACAAAGCCATGTTTGCTGTATTTGTACATTATTCAGTGTGCACTTGCAAAAATAAAAATCACAGGTTTGATATGAGTCTAGATCTCTTCAAGCACGTAATCTCGGTCACCTGAAGCCAGGGCTTTTTTTTTTTTTTTAATGTTTTTAAATTTGTGCACCACAAAGCATAAAATGTATTTGGCAGTATACAATTAACCTGGCTTACTATGAAAAGGTCCCTTACCATTCGACATTTGCATTTACTCAACCCTCATTAGTGAAATAAATTATAAAGCGCTATAAAGGCCCGTAATTACAGAAATCTTCTGAGCTATATGGCATTTCATTTTTTAATTCATAATATTAAACATGTTTTTCAGAAGGTATTCAAAATTCATAAATAGGCAATGCCAAGTTCAGTCATAGGCCTTGACTACTGAGTTTCCTACTATAAATTTACAGTGGAATAAAGTCTAGCATGAGTCATTAGATCTCCTTACATAAGGCTAAGCAAGTAAAAAATGATTTAGTGCAATTAAAATGTGAACATCAGTGAGGGGGAAACCGAGATGTTTGATCTTGAAACCTTGTGTCAGGTTTAGTGTAATGTGGATAGGGTCTTCACATAGTGGCTGCCAGCCTTTCCCTGTCACACGCTGTGGTACCGAGCTAGAGATGTTCACAGTTGGCCGGGTGCTGTTAAGGAGAGCTGGCGATGGTCTGTAAACATGGAATGGTTTTCCAAAGGCGTCGTGCACAGGCAGAGCTGGATCTCTGAGGTTTGCAAGGCAGTTTGCAAACAGGTGGGATCATTGGACAAGATCTTACTTGTGGCAACCTATATATGGAGAAAAATTAAAATATGAATAAAAGCAAGTTCGAATTAGGCCAGCTCAGAAGTCAAGTAAGTGATAATGTCCCCTTTAAACTACGTGCTTGTAAATTAAATGCCAGTGCCAGCAGTTAAAGGACAAGGAGAAAGAGGTGCCTAGCTCAGCATTACATTACCAAAATGCAGGAAAACAGGACACTTACAAATAACAGATTAAAGCATTTATATTGCCACTGTGGAAGGCAAAAAAAAAACTACGAACAAATCCAACAATAGTGTAACATTATCCATCTTGCATTACTAAGGAAACGGGCTGGTTAGTAAAAGACTGAAATGTCTTAAACATCTTTAGCATATATTTTTCCTTTAACTACAGAAAATAAAATACAAATACAAAGTTTGATTCGCATTATGTTGCAGAGTAATCATATTTATCATTAAGTAAAATAATGGACTGACAGTTAAGATCTCAAAGGTTTTGTACATGCCCAAAGTACACCAATAGAAAACACAAATTAGCCATGCTTGTAAATAGTGCTTGTGGATTTGTTTTAAACAGTGGCATACAGACAGAGAAAGACACAAACATACTGCAGTATATTTAAGATATGAGATGAGAACCTTGACAAAGTTGACAATCTCATATTTCGCAAACATGTCATTAAGGTCCACTTTAATAAATGTTATGAAGTTTCCATTTTGGTCAGTTGTAAGTACAATGCCCAAATTCTTATGTATATTCATATGTAAATTTACCTTAATTATAATGCTGATTGATTCATTTTAATTTAAGTTTTACAACTTTATTTATAATGTGAAATTGTATTTCAAATACGTTTACGTTAATCTCAAATTATAGTATTGAGGATCTCTGCAGTACTTGTTAAGGGTCACACCCCCACTCCATCACACAGACACAAACAAACCCCCACGGGAATACATACCCACTCAAAGAATGCAAACATGACCAGATTTATTACACACTCCGAAATCACACACACACTGAAAGACAGGCAGACAGACATTGAAAATTATGTAGCCAAATAAACCAGATTTTCTCATTCAGTCCATAAAATGTGTGATCCACAGAATGTATTCATAAATCTGGCCTTTATGTCAAGGCAGAACAGACAAAACTGTGCCCACGAGAAAGAGAGAAAGTACAGTGCAGGACTAGAAATAACTATTACGGACAGTTAACTAACCTGATATGAACTTTGCTCCAATTAACATTACCATGCTACCCATTATATAAAACCCCAATGGTAGACTACTGAAGATACTAGTTTCACCTGCAGCCATCCAGTACACGGGTCCAATTCAAGCAAGACAAAGGAGAAAACAGAACATTGGAGGAAATAAATAAATAGGGTTCTTAAAGAATTAACAACAGCTTATCAGCAGAAATCATTAAGACATGATGTTTTGTGAAAACAGAATTGTAATATGGACTAGTGACAGGAGTGCTACCTTAACCAGAAGGCAAAGGAACGTCAGGTAGGCAGTGTTTGTTTCCCGTTCTAAACACAGAACTAGTTATCAAAGTGTATCAAAGTACATTAAGTGTTTCCCCATTGTCCTCTTAGCAACCAGTTTCTTACACTTCAAAATCACGTTCTGTAACATGAAACTAAAATGACATTCACAGAGAAATAGACGTCTGTTTTAAGTTCAAGATCAGCAGTTCAGAACTCCCTATAGAAAGAGATGGAAGAAAGTAGTGATTAAGTAATGGAGTTTATTTGGCCTTAACCCACATGGCTGAGGGACCAACGGCCTGACAATGAGGGCAAGGCCATCATAACCCCCCCACATGGTGCCAAGGAGCTGCTGCAAAGATGGAGGGATGCTGTTCTTAATTTTTAAGCATCTGATTTGTTGTGCTTGGTGCAAGATTGATGCCAGATTGAATACAGTTATATGCAAGTCTCCCAAGTGTATGCAAGGACAGGACCACAAAGTACTGAAAGAGCTAAATAAAATGGATCTTATAACCCTAATTATAAAGGAGGTCTATGAAAATTCTGTAGTTAGAAAAATTGTATTATTCATATGCTCTGAAAATTGGTTCAAATGTATGTTAACTGAACTGTGATTTGGGTATGAGCAGACTGACTGTCATTACCCCTTATCTTGGACATCTGGAGAAGGAAACAATTGCTCACTTCAAAAGATTAGACTGCCCGTTATTCAGTTCTGTGTGCAGTTACTACCAGATATAGAAATGAGAGAGATTACATTCAGAGACAAGGGTAAAAAGGTATGAAGAGGAAGTGCATAAACTGTTTTCAGTCTCTAGTTGATTTAGAATTTGCATATTTTGAAAAACTAGAACCGCTAAAAAGTGATTGCAATGGTAGGAAGTTAATTCAAATAGAATTTGACCTGAATGTCCTCTAATTTTATAATATTTTATTGATTTATTAAATTGATTTTACGGAGAAGTTAGTTTTAAATAAAATAAAAATGTGTTAAAGGAATTGCACAACCTGTCACTTCCATACGTACAACATTGTTCACATTCAGTAAGGATTAGGAGTTCTCTCTTTCCAGACACTATTTATTTACTTATTTAATAAAAGCACAAATGTAAGCACCTTCGAAAGGTGTGCCTGAGAAGCCAGAGGATGAACGCAGAGACCTTTTGAACGGAGGTGCACAGTGCTCACAAACATGGTGATACTGATCTAAGAAAGATCAAATCACATTGTTTACTGGCAGAAAATATCTTACAGAGCATTCTTCACTGTGACACTTGTAAGAAATTTCACACAAACACCAACTCAAAATAAACAGCCGAGGACGTAAATTTGGTTTACACAGCTCTTTGACCTGCGTAGTCTGATACTTTCACACAAGCTTAGCTGAGGCTAAAAGTGTCTAAATGTAATTTTAACAGTAAATAATGTATGGAAAGAGATTATAATTCAAGTGTTATTTAAATCACAAAATTAAAAACAAGCAATTTTAAAAGATTAATAGAGGTTTAGAAGATAGTTCAAATTTTACACTACAGCTTCACCTATTGGGGACTAAATTTACTTGTATTAAAAACTATCTAAGTAACTTCCCTTAAAGTACAAATTGACTGTATCAGTCTAGGATGCACTGACATTTCAGTGGAAAATACAAATCTGTCACATCCTCAAAATACTGCTGTGGAATACACCCTGCCAGAAGTATACTGATTGTATTCAATATTGCACATATAAATCTGTAAAGCCACTCGAGCAGTGCTCACCGTTTCCATTTGTAACAGGCTCAGTGCTTTCCCAGTTCATGGCCTTCTGCACAGCTTTCTTCCATCGGGCGTACCGGAACTCACTCTCTGCGATGGACCAAGCGTGTTTTTAAGTATTATTGACATTGACTTTAAACAATATCAAATATGACAAATCTATAATATTACTTTGGGATTTCAACAAATGTATGTCTAATTGCCAGAAAAAGTCAACAGGTTCCAAGCTCTGCCTTATAGTTATAAAAGGGATTCTTATCCAATTCAAATTCAAGAGGATGAAGAAAAGTTATACATGTTATTCCCCAAAGTTCCATAAGCAGTACAAACTGAATAAACAACCAAAACCAGAAGAGAAAAGGAGTTTGAATTAGTTAATGTCGTTTTCCAACTAAGGGAAATGTTCCACCACAAGAGGTCAGAAGAAACCATGAAGTTACATTTTTCACAAAGTGTCTGTTTTAATCTTGGTTATGAAAGAAAAAGAAAATAAGACCGGTCTGGATTTCTGTCTAAGCAGCTTGTCACTGTTAATCTGTTGAATATTAATCCTGTTATGTCATTTTCTCTCATTTTAGCCAATTAAAATACATTTCCTCATAACTACAATCATTTTCAAAATGTTTACTTTGTGTCCCTCTGAATTATTGCCCTTTTCATGATGTTTCCAATCCCCAATCAGCCTGGGGCGCAAACGGAGAGGATTTAATTTCTCAGGTTTACCCTCAGGGTTGATCTGCGGTTCGAATCTTTCTGAAGTGACGGCAGTTAAATCCTCTGGGTTCAGACTCCACACGCTGACCCCCTCTGCCGCCCCTGCTGCCATGGCCGCCCCCAGCGCAGTGGTCTCGGGCATTGAGGGCTTCACTGCAACAACAGAGACAACAGCAATAAGCAGCTGGATCTCCTTCAAGCAGCACTGGGCTGTTCTAGCAGTGCCGTGACAAGTTCAAATTAATCCAGCGGGCTCCTTACCCACAGGTATGCATAGAATATCTGCTTGCAGCTGCATCAGTAGTCTATTGGATGTCATGCCTCCATCCACTTGTAGCTGGGTGAGAGGAATCCCACTGTCTTGGTTCATCGCATCCAGAATCTACAACAAGACCGAGTGTAAGCTGGAGACGGCCCAAACCACACGGTTTTCTTTCACCCATCCTCCAACTTAAAAGGCTTTCTGTTACTCCCCCCACAAAGACGTTTAATGATCTGACCTTTGCTTTCTGCTTTATTCCGTATTTGGCAACAAAATTGACTGGTCATGATACAGAGCGACACAAAGATTTTGAACACTAGCCATGGCACTAATCGGGTAGCTTATTTTGTCAACAACCTCAGGGACAATTTATCCTTCATTGAATCAAACACTGACATCAAAACACCCAATTAATTTATACTGTCACTACTGTCACAACATATTATACAAACATTTATTTTCATCAATGCAGGTTTGTGTTTGTTAACTTAAAACAAGTTAAGAATTAGGTCCAAACTATGAGCAGGTTATGAGTCCAGAGTTTGTTTGCACTCTGGTTATTGTGCAACAGTCATCTTACTCATTGGTTAACTCCCCATATTATGCAACCAGGTCATTCATTAGAAACATTAACTGGAAATGATTAAGTCATCTTTATATTTCCAAACAAGTGAAGAAAAGCTAAAAATGTATTAACTGATCCATATATACATATTATACAATTGCTGTTATACAGTTAGGTCCATAAATATCACAATGGATTTGAAAGGAAACAATCAAGATGTGTTTTAAGTGTAGACTTTAATCTTTAATTTGAGGGTAGTTACATCCACACTGGGTGAACAGTGTAGGAAATACACTGATTTTCATATGTGGTCCCCCAAATTTTAGGGGCTCAGAAGTATTTGGACAAAACAGTACAGGCCTGGCAGAGCATCACCAGAGAAGAAACCCAGCATCTGGTGATGTCTATGGGTTCCAGACTTCAGGCAGTCATTGACTGCAAAGGATTTGCAACCAAGTACTGAAACTCACAATTTAATTCATGATTATGTTAGTTTGCCTAAATACATTTGAGCCCCTAAAATTGGGGGTACCACATATAAAAATTGATGTAATTCCTACACCGTTCACCCAATTTGGATGTAACTACCCTCAAATTAAAGATGAAAGTCTACACTTAAAGGATATCTTGATTGTTTTCTTTCAAATCCAATCCATTGGGTGGCATACAGAGCCAAAATTATGACAATTGTGTCACTGTCCACATATTTATGGACCTAACTGTATATCCATTATAAAACACACACACATGAATAAGAGATTAAGATCTAGAAATACAATACATTAAAAATGGTAAGATCAAAAAAGCTTTGCTGCTGTGATCTGGAAAATAAATGGTGTACATGGAAACAAGACAAAGGCTTACACCAGCAGTGGATTGATAAAGGCTGATGATACCTATTTAAAATGGTGGGAAAATACATTCAAACCCTCATGCTCCTATGCTTATATGTCCTTCATCATATAAAACAAAGTGCTGACTCAGCAAGGATCAGAGCACTAGAAAGGCTGTGGTCGTGATACCTTGACAGGATGACCCTCTGCATTGAGACGATGTCGATTTACTAATCACTTACTCTTTTAAAATGCACACCAAACACACACTGTTATATGGAACCCAAAACTGTGCATAATGAGAAACTACACACTGTGTAACCAGAACTAAAAGTGTGAAAGTGCAGAAAGCGGTCTGCTCACCTCTCGTGTCTGAAAGCAGACGGCCTCCAGGGCAGCAAAGGCCAGGTGACTCCTGTTGGTGAACTGGGTAAGACCACAGATGATGCTGTGGAGCACAAGTGAAGCCAAGTCCATTCAAATGCAATGAAAAGCAGAAATCAGGACAACATGGCAAATATAAATGTATAATATTTACTTTTTCAATTATGAACTAGACTGAAAACTGCATTTTAGCTGCCTGAAAATGTATTTCATTAAGTTCAGAACCAAAAAAAACAAAAACATACACAATGTTCAACATACCCAAAGAAGCAATGTTTTTCGAATATTTACCAGGGTAGATTGTACTGTACTACAGCTCAAACGGGACAACCTGAATACAGCTACTTACCCTCTAGCACTAGGCTCCCAGTATGGTGCATACAGCCCAGAGAAAGCTGGGACAAAGTAGCAGCCATAGGATGTACCAACTACTGCTGCTAATTTCTCTGTCACAGAGAAGAAAAACAGAGCAACCAGATTACAACCAAGAACTTAAACATCACCACACCATGTAAGCTTTGGCAATACACATTCGTGATAAGACAGTATGTACACAGACACTCACTCTATTCGAGAAGAAATGCTAAAAAATAGGTTTGAGCGCAACAAAGTTAATTCTTTCTGATAAACAGACCGTAAATATTACTATATATTAAATATATATTTTCAACCATGTCATGGCTCACCTATTTCTTCCGCAGACTCAATGATCCCTAGATTGTCCTTCAGCCACTGTACCACAGCCCCAGCTATAGCCACAGAGCCCTAGGATAAAACCAGAACAGTCCTCAGCCCACCATCAGAACTGACCTTCTGCAGCCAGCCTACACAATCGCCACTTCTCAATCTACATTATTTATTTATCGCCCAAGACCCAGCAGCATTAAGAAGTTCTTAATGACCGATGCCTGAGTAGAAGGTGACTATTGAGATCTGTTGTCACTACAGAAGTGGGTAAATTAAAATTAAAATTAAGTTATATATATTTTCTCATAGAATGCAGCACAAATAAAGCTGGCAAAAGAGAAGGATGGTGTGGGGTTTAGGATACATTTCAGGGAGGGTGACAAATTCTCATTCAAAATTAATCTCGCCTCCTTCTCAAGAAACACAGTAACAGAAGCAGGAATTCCTACCTCTAGTGCATAGCAGGCAGGCTTGTCACGGCCAAGCTTGTAGGCTATGGTTGTTAGAAGACCGTGATCCGACATCACAGGCTAGAGGAATTGTACACAGAGACCGTAGCTTATAAGTCAGTATTCACCATGTATTAATCAATATAATTAACAAAAAGGAGATCACGCATCTACCCAGTTCAGTTTCAGTATGGAATTCATATTTACATGTTCAAATACAGACACAGATTCAGGATTAAACAAATGTACTTCACAACTATACAAAGAGTCAAACTACCAGAGGTTTCCGTCTGGCTGCTAAGAAAGTGTGAGGATCCCCTCTAGGGTCATGCTGAATGTAACGAGGATCTCAGAAATTATATATATTTTTAAATCAATCTGAATACACCATTAACTAGTGCTTTAGGATGTGATGTGCAATTACCTTTCGACCCGTATTATGCAGCAAAAAGCAACCAGTGCCATACCTGAAAAGATGTATAAGAAGCATGTCAAACAGGAGGATTCAGTCTTCTTTCAAAATAAAGGCCATCCTGATCTACACTTCACTGCAACTTAGCTGTTCCTAGGGTATGGCCAGCTGTGATAAGGGATGGCAACAGTGAATGTCCTGTTCCTGAACCAGGGACCCTTGTTTCAAACTGTGTCTGCTGACTACAACAATACTGATAAAGAGTTTCTACTGATTCCCTGCACGCCATAATCGGAGACCCTTATGGTTACAGCAGGATGGTGACAATAAGATGTACTTACAATGCCAAATAACAATAAATGGTGGTGGGAAGATTTATGCATAACTGGAGCTCCCTGTGGGTAAATAAGGGGCATTTCTATAGACTTAGAAAACGATAAGCTGCCATGTATTTACGTGTTTTTGGCTTGCCCATCTTGGAAGCACATTTGCCCAACAAGAGCTGCAGACTGGTCTCCCAAACACTGCAAAACAGAAGCATGGCAATCTCATTCCCTCCGATAACAGGACCACATGCACCAGTCAATTTCCAGCAAATATGAACGCAAGTGCAGTTCAGAGATGAATTATGTAATGTGTAAAAACACTGATGTCACATATCTAATCACAGGAAACTAGCAAAAGTGCTCGACAGTGAAACTAGCTCTGTTCTGAGCTTGAATAGTGCTTAATGCTTGTATGAAGTAACTAACTGGATTGTTGATAACTAAATAAGAGATTGAAAAAAATGATTTAATATTTGTGCTTTTTCCAGTATGAAGCCAGATGCCAGAACTTACCCCTGAAATGGGGATCCCAGTCAGAGAACCAGATTTCTGTTCAGAAAGAGGAAAAAAGATTAGTGTATGAAAGACAATCAAAAACAGTAATATATACATATTTTCATTAAGTAGCCAGCAACAGAGCCATTTTATACTGCATGGAAAGTCTTGCTGAATGTGATGACTCGGAAAGAGGCACACTATGAACACTGTTTCAATTACCTGAACAATTACACTGAAATTACCTACAGCAAAGCAGTTTGAGACAAACTATGTGTGTCTCTTTTTACAAAGATGAATTTGGGACATTTCTCAGCAAAAAATATCTTATCACTCAGATTCATGAACATCAACCTCCCCTGTATCGTTTCAAAATCTAATTATAAAGTCATTACAGACTACTGACTAGATAGTCCTGCAAGCATTTTGTTCTCTGGTGCTGTGGTTTGCTTAGTCATCACACACACACTAGGCCCCAGCTGCTGTATCAAAGCATGTACAACACTGATGCCCCAGCTAAAGACCACTTAAAACCTTCTTCCCAAGCAGAGAATCTCCCAGCTACAGTAACAAAATGGTGGAAGGACTTCTAGTGAAGATGTAGGTCAATAGCACGCCAAACGATGGTTAAGAAGGTCCCATCCAAAAAGTAGTGAGTAATCACCATTTTAAAACTTGCAGGAATCTATTCATAGAGAGAAGACTGATATCCTGGCAAATGATACGCAATGAGAATGTAAGGATTTGTGGCAAGACATAATTCAGAATATTATTTGGCTCCTTTAGGATATGACTCCATTGAAGAACATTGGTAAGCAGACAGTTTTTCCTTCAATACAAAACTATGCAGCACTGTGACCTTAACCATTCAATTACACATAGTGTCATTTGCCTTTATGTAGGATATTTATACAAGGTTGTTTATATCCACACATTAGCCGGTGCATTCAACCCAACAGAAGCAGTATAAAATAACCTAGTATTTTGGACTATTATATTAACAAGCTAACCCACCCACCCCACCGCCCCACAAAAAAATAAAATTCTGTTGATCAATGCAAAATTATAGAGCATGACCAGTGTGGCTGAAGCATATAGGAAGAGTCTCAGGCCGATATTTACCAAAACTGTTCACTCCATTTCGTTATATGTAATATTCTACTACATTCTTTAGATTTTCATTCATTGAGGTTGGTGGTCCAAATGTTTTGGCTGTCCACACCTACCTTTTACAACATGTAATTTAACGCTACAATTATCCCCCACCCACCCCCATTCGGAAAAAATGCTTGACATGTCCTTTGACTTTTGCATTAAGATAACTAGCCACGTTTAATTTCAGGTGTTGAGTTCAGTATTTGGGCTGATCATTTTCATTCCCATAACCCATCCCCAATTATATAGCTGGTATTCTGCAGAAACCAAGGTAAAGTACCAGTAGTACCTGCATGGAGAACTTGAATGCATGAGATTCTGACAATGGGTCCAGATCCTCAACCAACAATCCACCTCAACCACTCCTATGCCAGTATGTACTGGCATTTAGTTTGATTCAGTTTCCTATTTTTCTGCTGTGTTTTTGGCAAGTCTCCTCCTTTAACCTGCACGTAGTTTACTCTATGGAGTGAAGAGCTTTGAGGAACCAGTATGTGAAGTTCACAGTTCTCAGCACATCACAAGGAGGGACAGTGAAGACCGTCACACACCAGAGAAAAGTGCATGACATTTATCAACACTGGTGCTTGGAGTGACACATGCAAACGAAGAGAAAACAGATACAGCACATTTCCAATTACTCTCAGGTGACGAAACCCCCAAACTGAGGCAAAAGGAAACCACAGGGAGATTCAATCTAGATATGCTTGAGATATTAAGAGATTTCCTGATTACACTATGCATCCTGCAACTGCAAGAAGATATTCGGCCTGTAACTGATGTGTGATCATCAGAAATTAACACACAACTGCCCTGCCTCAAATTACACTTTAAACACACACCTGGAATGCATTTAAAAAGCACATGACAAACCTCTATAAATCACAGTTGTAGCTGGTGTTTGAAAAAAATAAATATATTTTTCCTTCCCATTTCATTAAAAAAAAAAAAAACTAAAATCAAATAAACTGAATAAATATGAAAAGTAGTAATGCTGCATGGCCAACCACTTTCAAATTAAAATGTCAGTTCATCCTAGATAAAACTTGTTTAAGTTGGAAAATGTTTAAATGTATTGACATTGAAAGAAAAATCTTCCTCATCTACATTTCTTGCCTTCTAACAATTGGAAATGCACTGTTGATTGTTTTGCTATAGGTGAACGTATACCAAACCACAAGCAGCACATTTCATAGAAACTCTTACTCACCAGATTAGAGCATATTTTCTATAAGGCGACAGGAAGAAAGAGTGAAGGTCCACATAAGAAAATCTAATTTATTTATTTATTTCCCATGTATATTACAAAAGGGCTTTGCTCCACAGAAACAATGCCTTCCAAACAAGTAATGAGTGAACATCAAGAGCATGATGCTTTTGTTTTTTAAATAATGACAAATTACATGAACTTCAAGATAAAGTGCAGATGAAGGCTGTACATAGCAAGTTTATTGCTTAATTAACCTTTTAATGTTTGAGATATTTCCTTTGGAGCAAGAGCTGAATGTAAAATCCTGGACCTTCTTGTACAGATAGATTTACGGAGTAAAAACCAGTAAGATGACGACAAGATTCTTAGTGAATATACAGCTTCCTATATGCAATTGACTTTGTAACAAATCAGCAAATTGTATTCATTCATTAATTCCTGTACTGTATGTGAGCAAAGACACAAAGAAGGTAAGAAAAGGATTTGAAGTACAAGGGGCACCCTACAGACGCAACATGACACTTCATTGGAATCAGGAGTTTAGTCACTGGAATTACAAGAAAGCCCATATGGTATTCAACTGACTATACCATATTCTTCCAAGTCTTTCCCTTTAAAACATATAATGCAAATTTTACTTGTTTGCAAATACTTCATGAAGCAGTTCCAACCAACACCCCCCACCCGACTACAACTTAAAACTAGGATGCAAACAGTTATTATTGTGATGCAAACTTATGCCAAACACGAAAGCCTGTCACATCAACTCTTGACTTGTCATTCCAGTGTCCAGTGTTATTTGCAGACACCTAGTGAAGAGCAGCTGGTTCACAGTGCACATTTAATAATCACAGAGCTAAATTCATTGTCTCTCCAAGCTTTCATAACCTCAACATCAGGACAAAATGATATCATAAAGTAGAGTATATATTTGCATTTTAAGACACACATTAACTTATAATTGTCTGCATGTGTATGTGTGTGTGTGTGTGTGTGTGTGAGATAGAGTGCAGTTTAACTGGGACTATAAAACTAAACATAAGTGTTAAGGTCAAAGTACTTTTACCTTGATAAGTCTCAAAACAGACTAATCGTTTACCTCTTTTTTGCAACATTGCCTGCTTTTATTATTTCATATATGGGTTATTTTTACAGAATTTTTTTTTATTCAGCTGAAAAATACTACAAATTGTATAATTTATTAAGCAAAGTGCAGTTATTGCAACTAGGAAGGAATTCAGTCTGCAAAGCGATCACTGCTGACAGAGCTTTTAGAAACTCTGCCGCGCCTTTAACTTGGAACTCTATTGGCATGACAAACAGCACTATGGGTGTTGAACTGGATTCAGAGAATTTTGGGAGCTTTTCACACCAAGCAACAAGACAGAAATCAATGGTCCTATGTAAATAAGCAATATGTTTTAAATGGGTAACCATTTCATTTAGGCATGACATACTTTTAGGGGAGTTAATTTAATTTGTTAAAACTCACCATTAAGCCATAGATTTCTGAGGAACTTCTCACTTTGGGCAGAATCTCCATTGGAATATCAAAATAACTGAATTAGATAGAAAGAAATATGGAAATATGAATGCCTGATTGAGAAATTAGATAAAGTAAGAGTAAACATCCCTTGAAATGTGAAGATTTTAAAATATAATATATGGCAATTATAAAATAAGTAAAACTATTAACTCAGATGTTAATTTAAGAAGATTCATTATTGTTCTTTACTCTGTCATGATCCATTGAAATGTTATACTTTGTTCTACAGATCATTTCCAAATAATGTTTTTGAGCCCAAACTCTGAATCTTAACATCTTTTCCCATATATATGCAATTGCTTTTTATTTGTGCAGATCCTGATTTCCAAACTGTTATTTGTCAATACACTCTGAAGAAAGAGCAGGACAAATTAACAACTTCCTTCTCCATAGAGTAAGGATTGTGCATGAATGGAAATTGTGTGGGACAGAAAATATTAAAATGTGATTATAGTACAGGGAAGATTTATAACATTGGACTAGCTAATTGTACTGCTATGATTAAAGCAACATATTTTTAAACTTAATAAACATTTTCCATAATTAACAACAATCGCTGATGGGATCACCAATCAACACTATTCTGGACGTCCCTCTTATGAACACTGCACACATAGATCAAATGATAAAAGAATGCCTCATCTTTGAAACAGAGACACAGGGCTTACTGGCACAGTTCAGGGTCCCAATCCAATGTGTGAATGTTAAACAGCATTGTCCTGCTGGCATTAGTCACGTCTGTGCAGTGAACACCTCCATCCTTGCCACCTGTCAAGCTCTAGTTATCCAGAATACAGGAAGGACAAAAAAAAAAAAAGCATACAGTTAGAAAATGTAGATATAACACAGACCAGACAGTTGTTTCTACACAATAAGGCAGGAGCGCCTCTGGGGATAGTAGAGTTCTTAAAGCATGCAAATGATCCCGACTCCTATTCAGGATATAAGCAACACATCAGTGTTGACCCACTTCAGCCTCTCAGGAAAAAACAAGACTACATATTTGATCCACAGAAATGCAACCGACAGATTACATAAGAACCAGAACTGCATAGCCCTAGAGATATCTGATCCAACCCATTCGTACCCAGATCAGCCAGGAGTCGATGGTGCCAAACATGGCCCGTCCGGACAGTACAGCCTGGCGAACCTCCTCCACATTGTCCAGCAGCCAGCGCAGCTTCACCGCACTGAAGTAGGTGCTGATAGGAAGGCCTGTCTTGTGCTGGAGACAGGGAGACACAAAGAAAAGGTTTAGTTTTTTGGGAGTAAATCTCTGCAAATGTTGAAAGAAGTTTCACAAGCTACACTTTATTACAGGTTAGACTAAAATAAGTGACTCATACTAAAAAAAGCACAGCCCTGCTGTGCACTGGAACCCACCTTGAGGTGATTCTTGTTCCTCCCTGGGGTTTTGCTGATCAGTCTCTCAACGGTGGACTGTGTGCGCAGGTCCAGCCAAACTGCAAGTCAGCAAGCAGCAGATTTTATGGTCAGGTTTTGAACACAGCAAAATAACTTTCCTGACAAAGATTAAATATTGCATGCATGATCTGACAGAACAGAGAGCTCCACCAAATTTAACATATATTCTCCAGCACCATATCCAGTGTATGAATGGGAGCTTGTTACAACCTGAGAACTGTGCAATTATTCATGTATTGCATTGCTATCTGAACAGGCTGCAGCTATTCCAATAGGTGTCCAAATTCAGTATCACAATTTCCCTGTATTATGAGTCACTGCTTGGTCGTCTATGGTAAACCATAAATAAATAAGTGAAGTAATAACCAATTTCCCATAACAAACATTCACACAAATTACACAATATGCAAAGTTTTAAAGTGAAGTTCCTAATAGCTTAATCATTATCCTTAGCTTTCACAATGTGAGGCACATCACGTTATTTTTTTAAGAAGGTTAATGGTTCTCTCCTATGGAAACATATGTGCTAGAGATAGCAGCTGTTATATGAACTCAACGGCCTGCTTTGCAACTGCCAGAGGTCAGACTGAGCACAGCACGTAAAGACTTTACAACTCTGCAGAAACAGCAGCATGGAGGGGCATGGAGACATCTCCGTTCCCAAAGCTGAAGTGTCTGAAGAGTCTTAATATTTTCCCTACACTGCATAGCCTCGAAATCCTTCACAATGAAAACATTGTCCGGTCACTCAAGTACTGTTGGAGTCCGGTCCAAAACATGAAAGCCTTTCATGGAGTGTGAGGTCGAGAATATTCAGAGAAACGACAGGGAGATCATTCTGAAAAGCTCCACAAATTGTAAAAACATTCTGAAGACCTCTTGCACCAGTTTCCCAGGTTTAACCCGGACTCTGATTATGATCGTGAATCTGATGCTTGTCCAGAAGTATATGGTAGACTCACAACAAGCAAATCCATGCTGGATGGATGTTTTCCCTTAAAAACATTAAAATTGCTTCACATACCTATAGCATTGTAGAGTGGTTCTCCTGTATCCTTGTCCCAGATGAGTGTGGTTTCTCTCTGATTGGTGACTCCAATGGCTTGAACATAGGAAATCCTGTATTATTATTAGGAACTGTTGGTTTGTTCTTAAATTAATACTGATATTTTATACACTCACAAAGCCATTTTAATAGTGCAATTACTGTTAACTTGGTCTTCATTTGATAATTGTGAATTTTGTACCAGCAAATTCCATGGCAAACTATTTCCTCCCTTATAACAGCCCTAGATATTCAGAACAAGTCTGCTGATGAGGGAATACCTTTGATGTTGGAGATGTCGATATTTAGCTGGGAGAGTTTCTCACATGTCCTTTCCATACATTCATATACAGACTGCAAAATCTCCTTGGGGTCCTCCTCCATCCATCTGAAAGGGTACAAAAAACACAATCAAACCGTTCTCCAGAAAACTGATTATTATTTTTCTAAAGAGCAAAACTGTATTAAGGAATATAGGCATTTTTGGAATCTATAAATATATAGCAAACAAAGTTATTTAAAGACAACAGAGACGGAGAATGCTAATGATGGGGTTCCATCAATCCACTAAATATCATAAAATTCAAACCAGTGGTAGCCTTGAATGTACACAATACTTACCCTTCTTTGGGGAACTGCTGTTTGATCTCAACTTGGTGGTGGCTCAGTAATTCAGCAGTTTTTGCATTGAAAACCTGAACATGACAGAAAGACACATGTAAAGTCAACTTTCCAAAGCAGACATTAGCAATCTTAAATAATTCTCTCTATTAGAATATATCTGACACTGTACTTACATTTTAAAATTATATGAAGATGAATATATTCTCGTGCTTGACATGCTCTACACAACCGAGTTCACAATCCATGGAGAGAACAAATACAGGTTTTACAGGGTTTTGAAAACTGGCTGAGTTCGAAAGAAAGCATCCTATTCATTAACCTATACTTGTCCAAAACCTCACCTTCTGATCTGCAATTTAAGAGTTAAGCTGCAACAAACCACAATCTTAACAGAAAATCTCAAACTTTAAAGCAAAAAAGTAATTGACAACATTTGATATTCACCTGCTCATAAGTTCCAGAATGGCTGCTTTCACAGTAATTAATTGGATATTAGATGATTATACATAGTTTAAACTGTATATTATTCGTATATTGTTTACTGCATTTCCTTTCTACCTCAATGTATGCTTCTAGAGCAGCAGCCCATAAGGACGTTTGTGTGCGGGCACGTGTCTTTCTACAAGTGGCAGAGCTATGCAAAATTTCAGCACGCAATTTCAAGGACATTTTTTGTCTGGTCTTACTACAATACCTAGACCCTTGCTTCCCCGGGGTTTATCAGTCACCAACTTGGTAACGGAAGCAACAACAAAAAAACATGAGCATCACATTCTAGCGAAAGAGTGCGTTTCTGAAGATTGCCTAAAAAGGGGACATACTGCTCATCCTGCCAAGCGAGAGAGAACATCCAAGCTCATCCTTTTAATAGCCATAAGCACAGAGTCTTTTTACAGCACTGTTCCAATTCACCCACTGCTACAGAGAGTGCGTCACAGTAGTGTCATATTCAGTCACAGCAGCCAGATGGCAACTTGTGACACTGGCATACAGGAGACGTAATACAGAAATCTACGGAAAGAGTTTAAGTAATGTAATCTCCATCTGAACCCTGTGACAGCCATGAGCTAGAATGATGCACCCTGCAAAGTCTTGTGAGTTTCCCTTTGTGGTCATGGGATTTCATCAAACTGGCCCGGAGGATGCGATTAGGACAGTTTAAACATTTAGGGGAAGTGACCAATTAAGCCCACTGAAAGTTTTACATGTTCTTATATGAATTTATTCCCAATAAAGTGGGTATTAAATCAAAGATTAACCTCTCCTAAACACCTGTGGTAGATTTTGTCATAAACTGACTAAATTATATTAACTTATTTAATTGCAAAAGTCCAGAGTGGGCTTATAAGGTACATATGTACTCTTTAAACCCACATTTCACAAATACACCCACAAGAGTTTTAACAGTAAATATTTAAAATTGTATTGATTAAGCAATTAATATTTTATAGATTATAGAATCTTAAATAACCAACCTAACCAATTAAAATTGTATTTTTTATATTATCTGAGACTAATTTCCATCACATGGAATTGTTGCACTGGTAGAGGCAGATTGCTCTGCTGGTGTGCAGGTTGATGGGGCCGGGGCTGTTGGGGCTGTGGAAGTCTGCACAGGTGATTCATAAAAAAAGAGCACGATTTGTGGACACTTGTCTGTCCACCGGCTCTGGCTCACAGAGAATATTCCAGTGCTTTCAAAGCCACCAATGTTGTTTTCTGGCTTGAGAGCAGTGGAAAGCACATCCAACATTCACAGGGAATTGCTCCTTTCAAATGTTGTCCCTGCTAACACCGAAATGGCAGTGCAGTTCTTTCCTCCGTTACCTTTTGACTAGGGATGTTATGGCAAAAAAAAAAAAAAAAAAATCTGCTATTGGCCGATTGCTTTAAAACGGCCGATATTTCTGTCTGATGGTACAGCTTTTACTGGATCTAACTAAGCATCTGATTTGTTCTATTCTACTCATGTACTTTTAACAAAATATGAATGACGCACACAAATTGCAATGCAGTTCCCCCTCGACCTGCTCTCGTTCTATAGGTCAATAAATAGGAAAATATCAGATATCGGTATCAGCCCAGAATTGTCATATTGGTGCATCCTTACTTTTTACTTCATCCAACACTGTCTTGTCCAGTGGCTGGAGGATGTGGGTGCGGTGAGATGGGACCCAGCGAAACACAACCCCATTTTCTCTGGCCTTGGTCAGAAGTGCCAGGGAAATATCTGAGGCATGACCATCAAATTAAAACTCTTGGCAGTCCCATGTCAGAGATCTTTGGCAAAAACAGCTTCTCAAAATTCACAGCAAGTTTCCATCATGTTATTGCAGTCCCTATAATTTTTTCTGAATACCCATTTTGTCCCCATAATGAAAAGGATGTATTCGGAGTAAAATTAAATTAATTTAAATTTTTAATATGAGGTACAATGGGTTCTGGGCTTATTAACAACAATGGTCCATGGGAAATTAACATCAATAATTTGATAGTTAATGTAAACATGTAATATCTTTATAATAAAATACATTTTTTAGACCATGTTTATTATTGTTGGTAGAACAAACTGAATAATTATTCTGCTTTAAAGCCATTTGCCATAGGCTTGTCAAGGGCACTGCTACTTTTAAGCTCATATGACAAAAACAATTACATTTTAAGATTATAAATTGATAGAACATTAAATACCATTTTATCTGAAGAAGCTTCTAAAATGTTTCATCAACAGTTTCTAATTTTTTGTTGTTCTACTGCATCTATCTGTGTAACCATCATGCTGTCCCGCGCTCCAGAAACTCATGAAATCTAGATTTTCAAATACAAACTAGTGCTTTTTTATAATTCTTATCAATATTCACCAAGTTTGGTCACCAAATTCCAGAAAATTGCTTCTTGGGAGGGCCCCTCATAAAGCAAAGCTTTTGGGTGACTTCTAAAAATGCTGCTGCACAGTGGCAGCACAAAGTCATACATAACTCAAGAACAAGAAATGTGTTTGGCTCCAAATAAAAAGTAACATGACGGTAACAACTTTGTGCATTTGCTCGGAAACAGATAATCCTTCTAAAATGTCCCGTCTTTTTTTTGTATTTCAAAATAAAAGAGCAAGTGGGCTTAATTGGGTCACTTCCCCTAGACCACTAATACCACTTTCACAAAGTTAATATAGACAGACATGAAAAAAATGGGTATGAATAAAGTCCCCTCTTATGGCCCTGCTAAAAATCAAAATCCACATTAGATTGATGACACCATAACCTGGCAATTTTTGTAGTTTTTTTTTTTTTTTTGTCTTCATAAAAACTAAAAAAAACTAAGGAAGCTCTCAGTCCTTGGACTTTCACTTCCATTTCACTCCTACTAAACAAAATACCAGAGACAATTAGGAGTTGTGATTTTGTTAGTTTTATTAAAAGGTGGAAAAATACAGACAGAGACTAAGCTCCTAAATAAATTGAGTATCTTGTAAGTTTCCAAAAGCACTGCTTTGAGTTAGCTTTTGCTAAATTACATTTAAAAATCATTAGTCCCAGTTTTGCAAAAAGGAAAAACAAATGCCTATCAATTGTACCATATAGTCTGTCTAGCAATCTCTGTAATAAGTTCCAGTTGGGACAATTGACACTCTTACCATAACGTAAAATACAAACAAATGAATGTAAAAATCAGTTACATTAATGCTTTTATATATTTTTACTTGTGGAAAATGCTAATTGAAAGGGTGCTGGCATTAAATGTAGCGCTTTCAAATAAAATCTTACTATATTAGCATTCAGTTATTTAATCTTTTAAATGTGCAAACTTGGCAAATTCACCAGACTCAAGTTATCCATTAATATATTCCGTAGCAAAACATTCCTATAATAAAGTCCACTTTGTTGTGGACGCCCACAAAAAAAAAAAAAAAAAAACTTTACAATGTACATGCATAATATTGCTCAACATAGGGAATCAATTAAATGTTTTGGAAATGTGACCTGTAAATGCAAAAAACTACCGTTCAGAAACATATACCCAACTATGTCTGGAGAGAGATTAAATTTAGATAAAACTCAAGATTCCATTTTATCCATCACTATAAAATGTACTGTAAAAGTTGCACTGAAGGAAACCATATAACTTGCTATGCTATTCACAAGTTATATTATAGACCAAAACAAGAGATACTGCTGCCAGCCAATTACAAAAACATGCAGGGCATGCTATGTAGCAGACAAGGTCAGAGAGACAAAACATCAACATTTGCATTTCTGGATGAATTTAAGGGTAATGGTGATAACTGTAGAAAAAAAGTCAGTATCCATTGCACTTGGTCTAATCCGGAACTGAATTAAGATGGATGAGGATTTGATCATTTCCAAATGGATTTAGTATTCTCAAAGAATCAGTGAAGGAGGAATGCATCTAAAATCTGCCCAGAAAACAATGATTTGCCTTGGTATATAAAGATTCTGGTAAATTATGGATTTCTTATCTTACACCTTTTAAAAATATAGGCTAATAGGAAAGGCCTCTAATACTACTACAAGGTCTCTAACATTTCAGGTTCTTTCAAATGTATAACTTTTGGTATAGAGCATAAATGAAAAAACAAGATTTATCCTTTGTTTATTTAAGCATAACATTAGACATTTTAACATGATTAAATCAAAATATTTGCCAAGGGCAGTAAAGTGTTAATGTTGAAAAGCCATTGGTTAATCAAATAAGGTTGAAATGCATCAAATGCCCAGCATTATCTTCAGAAGAAATACCTGAGGAAAACAAAAATAAACCATCAACTACAAATTTGCATTATTTCCATATGACAACGGATCTAATAAATATACCCTACATTTACCTGAAATCATTTAAATGGGCCCCATTACAGTACAAGTAATATTTTAGCAAAAGATATTCAGCAGCTCCTTTAGGTTTTTCTATTTTTCCCCCATTACAGCCAATTTCAAATTTTTGTGCCAGTATGGGTGGGGTGTCCATGCAAAAATGTAAGGTTTTCCACTACAGGCACAATGAGAGGTTAAATTTAAAATGTATACAAGAAAATATCCATATACTACTTACCGCAGACATGTTGACTGACACATCCAATACTGGAATGGGGATCTGTCCTATGAAACATGTGTCGACTAAAACAGCAGTTCCCAAGCTTTCTGGGTGGCGCCCCCCCAAAAAACATTTGAGTCACAGCTCGTCGTATCCTTGGGCTGGGATTAACAACTGGGCTGAAGGCTGGAATAAAATGGCTCTTCGTTGCCCTTCCTAAATCACATTATCTCAATCTCTCTAGGAATTATCCCTGCAAACACCTTCCGTGTCAACATGGATGGTGTACAGCTGCACAGCTCAGATTTGCAATCCCAATATTCCACATGAATGGCTGGGATATGGACTGGGTGAGCTCTTTCACTCGGCTAAGGCAATTATGTAGAAACTGATCAATATTAAATAGTAGAGAGCCAATACTGAAGTTGTTTGGCGCATGTGTAGGGTTTATAAATTCACCTTGGGAGTTGGGGGATTCCCCAAGAACAACAAAAATCCAATTCAATTTTTAAAATCAAGCAAGAATGGACCAAGAGAGCGTCCTATAGGACTGCAGGTCTACATGCTTTGGCTTTGTTAAATCTAGTAATACCAATTGAAAATAGATGTATTGAACTAACTTATTAGAGGGTCATCTTGATTTACATTTGTGTGGATTTTAAATGGTTTACTGCTGCATTTCAGACCGTAATGTTTTAGTTTATCGTTACAAAAACCTATATGATCCTTAATGCCAACACAAATGAAAGGTGAAAGATACAAAACATGCTTAAAAAAAAACACATGGGCATCATTGCAGTGCAGTGCTGTAGGATTTGCTACAGTGCACTCAGCAAATATAGATCAGGCTCAATTAAGGAAGTTCATTCATCCAGTACATGTACGTTTATAACGCCATTGAAGGGCTTGCCTTCTTAGAAACACAATGCAAGGACGTGCTTATTAAGAAAGCAGCATTTGATAAAGTGGTTTGCAAAGACTGCTTCTGCACTCCTGACGTACACCCGTTGCGTCATCCCTACACCGGGTACAATCCCGGCATTAGGGCGGACTGTGCGCGGTGTGGGGGAAAAACATTTCAATGGTTTTAAAGCCTTCTATACAGGACACACTAGCGGTGACTTACAGGTCACAACACGTCGTTCGTGTCCAGAATAAATAGCAATGTGTGCTCCTAGGTTATTTAAAGGACAACCGTCAAGACCATCACCTCTGTCCTAATCAAACAGAAACCGCCGAGATCTATAACTCGTCACTCACCAAGAACCGTGTGGAGCTCGTTCCCTGGTCTATGGCTGCCACCAAAGGACCCAGAATAATCCTATCCGATGCCGCCATCCTGGTGCGCATGGAAGTCTTTCTCTCCTTGGTCAAGGCTGGGCAGCCGGTGGCTTTTATACGCCTGCCGCCTACCTCTCCGTCCGCGCCGGCTCCCACACGCAAGGCAGCCCGGGGGGGAGGAGCCTCCCGCCGCTTGACACAGAGGGGGTGTCGGCCGGCAGACGCGGCCTCCGCGCCAATGAGCTGCGGCTCCACGTCACCACAGAGGGCAGCGACGGGGGCTCGTCCGGAAACCAGCTGTGTGTGGTGAGCCGTGCGGTCGGGGCTGTTTTTCACACCTCTGTTTCACAGCCTGGTCACGCCGCGGTGTCTCCTCAATCTATGGAAACGCAAGACTAGAAATGGGTTTCTTATTGATGCAGTTCTTACCACACTGAATTCATACACGAATTATTCACTTTCCCAAACGGATCTGAATAGTGTGAAAGACCCAGTGATGGGTTAGCATTAGGGGGGTCCCTGAGACGTAGTGGGAAATGTGTGATTGCATCGTTTGGGACTAGAAGGGTTTTCAACTAATAGAATTGCAGTACCATCCACTTTACAGATTGTCTAACACATAACGTTAGACAAGTGGTAGGATGTTAACTGCTTGTTCATGCAAAATAAAAGTGGGTATGTCGCAAGTTTCGGTCACAGGACAACTTTGTTTCATTACAGCTTCCAATCAGAGAGTCTGTGGACTGAAAAGAGCATTTCTGCAGTGCTCAGAAACATAATGTAATGAAATGTTAGCATGGGTGTCCACCTTTTCATAGATTCACCCAGATCCATGGAATTGCGATCAGGCATTCGACTGTCTATTTGTATGCAATCCACAAAGTTTGTATTCAGTTTGTGTCCAGTTAAAGTAATTGGGGGGGGGAGGGCATGGTAAACATTTGCAGACAACCCTGCTGTAAAAAGTCCTCTCACACTATGCAACTAAACGTTTGACTTAGTGGAACAAAGTGCACAATCTTCTGTAAAACAATAACAAACCAGCAATGTTACAAGATATATTGAACGAAGACCTTGAACTATCTAGGTTCCCTATTAACATCCTGAGTCTGATTTTCACCTACAAAAACTGCCCATCAGCACACTGAGTTGCATAGTTAGAGTATTCCAGCTTCCTGCAGTTTACCATTCAATTAAACTGTCAGATGTAGAATACGTGCTAACAAAAACTAGTTGTGGTGGGAGGCTTTAAGCTGGATAGCATAAAAAGAAATAGATATGATTTGCTTCCTGTGTTCCAGATACGTGCAGTGCTCAGTGTGCAGTGCAAGAAAGAAAACCAGGCATTCCATAGGGCTTGAGAGGACATGCACTCACTCACATCTGGTTCTCTGAAAATATTTTAGTCATCTGAAGGAGGAAGCATGGTATTTGCAAATATCTCAGACCTCATATCAGAATGCTATTGTTAGCATCTACTAAATGGCAAATCAAAAAATGACATTTTACAACTCAAAGTTCATGTTAATGATACATTCTCCTCTTATCACTGCTGCAGATAGGAATGACCTTGTGTTTCATGCAACTAAGATACAGATACTCATCTTATCCTAATTATATCAACAAGACTGACAGATTGACGTTTTAATTCCTAGTCAAACAATATGTACTTCTTAACCCTTAAAACAGTCACATAGTTATTTTCTTCTTAAGATTAAAGGGGAATGATATGGATTAACAAACATGTCCAACCCACAGCAATCAGTTATGGATTATGTAAATATATTGAAAGGAAGCATTTCACAATTTAATTGATTGGGGTTTGAGACCTTATTACAAAGGTGTTCTTTTTTGTTCTGATTGTACATTTTAGAGATAAACAATGAGAAAATGCACAATTTCTCCCTTATTATTATTATTACTACTACTATTATTATTATTAAAACATTTTCCAGACTTTAATACATTTTCTATATGTATACTTATTCACACAGACTGTTTGTTAACTTAGACACAGTATCGGTTTTAGTTTTCTATGGTGGTGTGTAATCAAGAAAATGGGACAGAGACCAAACTCAGGATGTAACATTTTTCAAACCATATTTAATTAATTTATATTAAATATAACAGTACATATTTAAAGACTGAATTGGGCTAAAAAACTGCTTTGTGTATACTTGTCCTTGTTTCCCATGTGATGTGAACACCCTTGAGAGATAATCTATTGCAGACTTCCATTTGTCTATAAACACTTCCAGACATTCTGATAGTATCTTGTCATGACTATTATTTCAGACAAGGAATTAGGCTATAGGGTACCTTCAGGATTATTTTGAATATAATGGACATTTTCTGTTACCCAGAATAATTTCCATTGATGGTGAAGAGACCCCGGCACTTTTTATTTTATTTTATTGGGGTCATTCCAAACAAAGCACAATAACAGAAACAGAGAAGTTAGGTGTTCATTTGAAAGCTCTGATTTAGTGAGTTGTGAGTAGTTGGATGAACTTCTTTACTGTACCCTTTTGTTGAAACCTGCTTTTAGTTTCAGCTCAGCTGAAATGCGATGGAATAGGGGAAAGTAAGAACACAAAGACCAAACCAGACAATCACTGAAAGGAGGTGAAAGTGCAAGATCCATTTACCTAGGGGGGGTGGCCAATCCAGGACTGTGGCTCTGTTTACTCTAATAAGCAACTAATATCTACAATAGCTGATTTGGTGTGAACTGAATTTATGTATACACGAACTACAGTTCTGACCATATTGTGTCACATTTGTTACATATCTCATGACAACTTTGATCTCTTTCTATACCAGTTAATATTTACAATCATTTAAATGTGATAAGGAACTCATTTAAAACTAAATTGCTCTGTTGCAGAGTGATAATGTATTTAGAACTACATCAATAAAGTTTGTGTTCATTTTGTATTATCATATAGTTAGACTAATATGATCTCTTGTAATTAGCTAAACAAAAATACAAATATAGATGTTATAAGAGTTTGCAACCTTTTTTGCCAATTTTACACGCATGACAGCAAGGTTTTAATTTTAAAATTTCATATGAATTCATAATATTCGATACAGACATGCATATGTATATTTGAAATCTTCTTAATGATATGAAAGCAGTGAGGTATTCTATGAGAGAGTCTTTAGTAATGTATATGACCACAACTACACTTTGTTTGGAACTAAATGGGATAGATCACCCAGGCTTCTAGTTTTGTGAGGTAATAGTGTAATATACAAATATAATAATAAAGCAACAAAACTGTAGAAATCATAATCACTAACTAAATGCATAAAAAAGGTTATAGTAGACACTCATGAAAATGCTGCCAGTGTTCTATAAGACACAGTGAATAAAATGCATCAAACCCTTAATCGGGTATTAAATGCTTCGTGTCCACTGCCAGCTGGTAACGGTAGTTCCAGTATAGTATAATCTGCATATACAAGTGATAATGGCTTCTGCTGTCACAGTTTGTTACCACTGAAAGCCCATATTTGTTTTCTAATCGATCAGTTATTATGTCACCTATTTCAAATTTCACCTAAGCGCCTATTAGAAATGGTTACTGATAAAGAAAGATTTGTATTACTGAAGTAACTGCAATGCTTTTGATTATCTGCAATAATGTTATTGCAAGATGCAGAAGTAAAGAAGCCAAATATACTTAAATGAGCACCATAAATATGATCAAATGTGTATATCAGTTTTTTTAAGCAACTGTAAAATATGACTTTTATTCACAGTCATGTTAACAATAAATTATACAAATAAGGATTGTGTTTGTGAAAATTGGAAGATCAAAATGTGTCCTTCCACTCTAGAAATACCACATTATTTTTAAAGCAACCATAGTACAATCCCACAATCCCAGTATCCCAGCAGAGTAAATGAGGCAAATGACTACGGGTGACTACATTTTCTCATGGTGAAATACTGTGTGAAAAGGTGTTTGACTTTTTATGGGTATAGACTCTAAACCCATAAAAGTGGGTATAGAGTCTAAATGTAGACTCTCTCTCATATAATATATATATATATATATATATATATATATATATATATATATATATATATATGTGTGTGTGTGTGTGTGTGTATAGGATATAAATCCTCACTCATTGCATTTTTCTCATTACACGCTATTAACTGATCTGATTCTTCATGTCATTGAGTTCATTGTTCTTGTCATCACCAAGGACAACAAATAGAAATGTTCCCTGTGAAGAGTGATTGCACAGAACACAGGTAGAAAACCTAGTTACTCCAGTTTCTCCTCTCACTCTGTAAATGTGTAAAGTTGGATTATTTTTCATATTTAACACTAAGCAGCTTCTACACAAAACACAGATAGTTTTACACAAACAACTATTCCAAAATATTTTAGTTCCGCTATTTTATACATTGAATAAGATATCCCGGAATATTTTCTGACATGTTTTTCAATAAGCCTGTCTACACTGCTGCAGAGAGAATAATTTACATGCAAGGTAGTGTTTTGTGTGTAAATACTGCCTTTGTGTAGCCAGAGCTGGTTCAATGTTGCCATCTAGAGGTGTGTAACTATAAATCAACTTGCTATTCTATGGGATTGTATTCCCAATTGCACAATTGTCTTCTGTTGCCTAACAACTGCAGCAGATTCCTAACATAACTGGTGACGTTGACTAAATTCTCGCCCAAAGGTTACTACATGTAAAGCTAACAATTAACTTTATAAACTGAAGATACTAGAAGCTGCTTACACATATGGGTTAAGTCAGACCATATTGCCAATATGAACTGCTTCCAGAAACTACACCACTTGATCTGCAGGGAAGAGCTAATTACACTGAGCAGCTATGTCTCAGAGACAAGCCCATAAACACTGACTAATCAGGTAATTCAGAAGGGGCACCACTTGCAAAATAACAAATGCAATGAGGAATAACTGTTAAAATTAAGTCTTAGTCAGTCACCTACTTCAAAGCAGAAAAGTGACGTTGTGAGACAGTTTTGTGCAACTCTTGTTTGCTTATATAACGTTCTTATATCTAAAAAAAAAATGATGTAAATGCTTCCAACCACCAATGGGACACTGAGATCAGAATAAGTTTTGACGATGCAGTGGCACACCGTAATGCTATCAGTGCTGATCTACAGAGAGACTCTCTGTACTCCTCACTTCCAAAAACAAAAAAAAACTTGTTTCTGTGACCCACAGGGGGAGTGTCTTGCCCTGCAGAGGGCAGTGAATAAACAAAGGTCACATTCCAGTACAAATTGCTATCCTAGTGTCAGTTCGTATTTACAGAGATCAGCTTCACTCTTGCTCCCACTGAGTTGGTAGATGTAGTGTGAACCTCATGTCCATTTTTATTAACATTGACCAAGAGAAGGACTAAGAAGATAACAAAAAGGTATACTATACAAAGAGTATATGATGCTAGTGCAAAAATGGGAGTGTGGCACAAGGTGGCACCATAATAAAAGCACAATGCCAGACCTATACAGGTATATCCTGGAAGCAGAGCTGCAGGATGCTTTCCTGGAGGCTTTGTCATTTTATCTAAAAGATTTAAGGAATGACTGACTAGGGATCTGAAACTCTTACATTAAAAACATCCACAATTGGCACCTGATACCAGGACTGCTATTAAGTAGACTAGCACCTAAAACACACTGGATTATAAAGGTAATTGGTCTTTGCATTGAGGGATGTGTTGGAATGAGGGTAAAGACACCTTCCCCATGATTAATCCTTATAACAGCCAGAACTCCAACCTCAGCAAACAAAATCTGAAGTTATTCCCAATCTGCTATTCAATCTGTAGTACTCAGGATCAATTTAAATTTAACCATATGCCCAATGCCACCTATATCAGTATCCATAATAATACCCTATCATAACCTATGTCCATGCTCAAATTCTGTCCAATCCATTGACCACAAACCCTTAAGACTGTACTTTGCTTTCCTTTGCTCAGAACCAATGAATAAATCAATCAAAAGGAAATGGAGCCTATAAAAGCATTGCAAAATGTGCTCAAGCAATTGACTTCTGTTAAAAGTACCCATTAGGACCAGAAGATGGCAGCAGAATCAAATGTAGAACAGTGCTTTTATAATTGTAGTGCACGTACTTAGTGGCAGAAACTCCCATTACCAGGGTGAACAATTAATCTGGCCAGGAAAATCAATATATCATTGTACGGTGGATCTGGAATGGGAAGTGCTGTTAGAGATACCCATGCCTAACAAGCATATTGTATTGGCAGGGTGGAATGGCCAGAGTTTGCGAGCAGTAATGCAGTGTACGGTTTAGTTAATTTAACACACACAATTCCATGTTTATTAAGTGTTCATTCAACTAATTAATACATTTACAGATCTGTACTGCAGCGTGGATGCTAAGACAGCACTGAAGTACAATAACTGAAACCCAATGCAGTCATTTACTTGTATAGAATGAGTGCACAGACAATTGTAAAGAAGTATGGATGTTGAGGAAATTGTAAATAACGAAATTAAAGTAACAAGGATTCAATTAGAGTTCCGATTCCCTGCTGCATTCTGGGAATGGGTTTTGAAGATGTACTGAGGAGGGATTAAGACTATATAGAATAAAGATGGGATTAAAGAGGATAAATTATACAAAACCGATTACTTCAGGAGACAAACCTGATTTAGACAGAGTTAATACTAACACATTAGTTTTCTTATTCTTTATAGAAAAAAGTGTTGTGATATTCATATTTAGGCATTTGAATAAGTCATAAAAGAAAATTATAATTCTGTATACAATATAGGGTCAAATTAACGTTTCCATGCAATAAGGTGAATTACAGTTGCACAAAACTTGTCTCATATAAATCTGTGATTTTCATTGTGTGTGGACTAATGTGTGTTTCTGATACAAAATGTCAAATTAAAAAGATGTCATTTGTAGCATTTAAATGGACACTATATATTATACAAATTGATCAATTAAACTGAATTAATAGATTATGTAGAGTCCTGATTGTGTTAATTCATCACACATGTATGACATTATATTTAAATCTGTTTGTATGCGAATTCTCTTATGCTGATGAAGAACTTGTATACATCAAAATGTTGTACTCTGAATTTGCTTAAATACATATTTGTTTGGAACCTATATGTAAGTGTTTGGGTATTATTTTCTATCTATGAATTGATGTAATTGTTGTAATTCTTATTCTGGAAGCATGCAGATGTATTACTATCCTGACCCTCATTTAAAAAACAAAAACAGCGCAAGTCTGGTTGGGATGAGAACTTTGTGCACCTAGCCTGGTTGTCTGACTCTCTTTTTGACATTGGGCTATTGTTAAGCCCTTCTAATTAACTCTCACAACTCCACTGGTTTGGGTTAATTCTCCTTCTTTTGAAATGATCACCCCTTAGGTCACCCTTGTACCCGTGTCTAGGCGGACCCCTAAGTCTGCTTTTGATGTTCATCGGAGCATTATTATCAAGTGACCTTTTATAATGTTGTAAGTATCTTGAAATCCCCCACAGCTTTAGGAGGTGAAAACCACCACTGAGGTCTTATTAAGCAAATCATCAGTTTCAACAGAAGAAAATGAGAACTGCCCAGAGCAAAAGCCAACCGACTGACACAGGAGTAGTCTGAGAGCAGCGCTGAGAAATCTACCTGAATAGGCACACAAAACACAAAAACAAAAGGCACAGGGATTATACAACTATTTCAGGCCGGTGGAACTTCAAGGCAGTGTTTTGTGTAGCTATTTCTGTATCCTCATTGCCTACCCAGCCACATGTAGTGTATGTATATATATATATATATATATATAAAAAATGCATGTAATGAACAAATACTGTGTCACTATAGATGTTGTACAGAATGTCTTAATTGCATTCATTTGCATGCTGAAATCATGTTTCAAGTGAAAAGTAAGAAGGATGCTTTGGTTAGTTCTAATGTTTGTAGAAGTACTATCAAACATATACATTCCTTTCAAATTAGTTATCTTCGTCACCTCATGTGAGCCCATCGGTGCGCACTTTACGCAGCAGAGGCCGCGCGTATTCAAGGTCAGCGCTGCCGGCGGAGACGATGCGCCCGTCAGAGGCGTCGCCTCTCCTGGATGACGCAGCGCAACAAAGTAGCGGAGACGCCTGTTGAGCGAGCGGGGCTGCCAGCAGGGCGCTGCACAGGCTCACACCGTCCTCCAATCCGGGACAAAGCAGACACGGGAAATAATGCCAACTAAATATGTCGTTATCCTCTGAAATGGAAAAGAACTCCACTGAAGATGATGGTGTGGATTCAGGGGCAGAGACCGGAGGGTGAGTTTGCTGCTGCTACTGTAGCCGAGCTGCAGGACACATTGCACTGACCGCGATTCTTACTATACTATCTCCGCTACATTCCCCCCCACATCCTCCTTCTCCTCTTTAACTCTGTAACCAGATATGGTCAAGATCATTTCTCAGTGTTTGTTTTTAATTCTGCCAAATACGGGTCATTTATTTTGAGCCATTGCACGTTGCTGTACTGTCCAAAATTCCTTCTGTCTTTTCTTTTTCTTTCTTTTTCGTGTGTAAGAAAAGCTATTCAAGTTCTTCAGATGAGGGATAATATCACCCACCTGCTGAGTGCTGTCAAAAAGTGACACCTGGCCAATTACACAGTGACAGCTGTAGCTAGGGATGTAAAAGACATTAATATTGTCATCTGTAACACATATACATAGACGACGTACCTTATTTTTCCAAGATAGTTCATAATAATAATCAAAACAGTGATACAAATGCACTCTATTGATTTTCTCTGATTTTGTGTGTTTATTTATTTATTTTTCCCAACAGTGAATACTAAGCAAAGATGCTTGGGTGTATTCCTGGTTTGCCTTTAGGTATGTTGATTGGATGTATACTGGTGTGTGTGTGTGTGTGTGGTGCAGCTGTTTCTGTGTGTTGGTGTTAGAGAGAGTACAGACAGAGACTCTAGCAGTCGGATAATGATGTGCTGTGATTGTGTGTCGGGTGTGATTAGTTGTCAGTGTCCCCTGAAGAAAAAGAGCACCCTTGGAGAAACAAAAATGTACATACATACATAACAGGTACATTGGGATGAAAGTCAGTTTTGTAAATTAGTTTTTTTAGACTTCTTTTGAGGTTGGGATTTTCTCTCTCTCTCAATTATTATATCTCCAGTAACCATTTTAACACTTGTTGAGATATTGAAAACACTACACATCAATTGCCAGTTAACACACAGCTGCAACCAGAAACGGTTATTATTGGCCCTTGCATTGTCTAAATAATTCCCAGGTTATTGGCTTTCTGTGTCAGATTTCCAGACCTCTTTTCCTTTGAACTCGTAAGAATGCCTTTTCTAATTTTACACTATCATATTTTGCTCTTTTATTGTGATTGAAGATAAGGTGTAAAAGCTGTGAAAGCTGACATATAAAGTTGGAAAGAGCATGCCTCTGACTGGGTCCCACTGCGATCGCTCCAGATGGCATGTGACGGCACATCCTTTTTCTAACAACAAAACACAGATCTGTCTTTTTGTTATCCATGATGTGACTGTGATTATGCAGATTTGGTGCCTAATCCATTGAGAGAATGGCTCTTAGCTCACTGCCAGAGTGAGTCTTGTGTTGTTGGTTTACTATATAGTTCACATGGCCTTATTTCCGCTCGTGATTATTTCTTTACATATATTTGTGTAAAAACAGACTGAGAGATGGTGGGGCAGTTTAGAATTTGATTTTGATAAAAAGTATTTGTTCATAAAATGGTGAGAGGTAAGAAGCAGTACTATAAAAGAGTGCTAGCACTGCAAAGATCAGTCAGGTTTTTAATTATGTGGTGGCCATGACTAATCTTATTTATTGTGGTCCCTTTGTAGGAAAGCACCTTGCGTTGTACCTAGTATGTATTGAAACCAACAAATTTGTGTTTTTCCAGATGTTAACTATTAAAAGTAGAAAAAAAAAACAACCACTCAGCTATTTCCCTCCTCCACCTCCCAGGGCCCCTTGGATGACCTCCCCCTGGCTGCTTGAGTGTTTTGGTGTGTGTGGGTATATGGTTTGGCATGGGCTGCTTTAGAACTGGGAAGGACAGTCTATGATCGCTATGATCCTGAAACCTTTGGGCAGTGGAATACAAAACTGGAATGATTGGCAGCCACAAGACTTTGCCATCATTGCAGTGTTACAACAAGAGAGGCATTTAGAGTAAATTGGTAGATTAGGACAAACACTGTTTTGATAATCCAATTACCCTTTGGGGGAATGGGTGTGTTGGGGAATTAGAATGTTTTGTAATACAGGATAATGGGATGTTAGCCAGCTTATTCACAGAAGCACTCTCAATCCACTTGGGCAACAGGTTTCTGAACATAATTAAGCAAATGAAATGTTTACTTTAATCTGCTTGCACAACTACTCAATGGAGGAAAAGGAGGCATACTGATAAAACAATCAAAACCAATTTAAAAGTTTTGTATTTTGCAGGAGCTGTTGCTTAAAGAAGTATAACAGAAAAAGAGAGAAACAATAAGGAGAGGCCTTTAAGATTGAAAATATTTAAGATGCGTGGATTTCCTCTCTTCAAGAGTGCACTAACATTACTACCTTACAAACGGGCTTGGTCAGCAAACCGAATTAAACGCATGTCTATAATATGATGAAACAAAGTGTTCGTACATTTTGAAAAGCTTGATATATGCTATACCATGACCACTATTTAAGACAAAACTGTAAAATCATACTTTCAGTGTCTCTGAGTGTAATAATAGTGAAACTTCAACCGTCCATTATAGAGAAGGATTTTCGCAAGTAAGGAATGAACTCCGCTTGTACGCTGTGAGAAATGGTAACAGGGATGGCCCATCGCTTCCACAATTGGAGTACAAGGTTTCTTTATGTGGAGGTTTGACTGTGGGGATTACGGACAAAGGAGGGAACACATGAGTTGCTAATCCTTTTGTCCTAAATCTTGCTCCCCATCCTTCTTATTATCATCTGAGACATTGCAGGACACGTCAAGATTCACCACTCTCCCAGAGGTTTGCCCTCCAACAGAATTAAAAAGTGGCGAATTATTTAAGCATTATTTTCTGTTAACTACTGCCTTGAAAGTCTTGTTAGTTTGTTAAAAGAAATTAACGGAACGTAGTCGTGTATATCCTCATAGTTTACATTTGATTACCTTCGGCAAACAACAAATACAAGGGATGATTTTCATAATGTCTGGGCAACCTCCTAAATGGGCTTCGGCTACTAAGAAAACAGTGGGGGAACAGCGTGGAGAATTAGCAAGGCCAACTCTGCTTCTGTTCTGGTCATCAGTACATTAGTCAAGGTTCCTCTTCTGAGCACAGAGTGGAAAGTGCCGTGTAAATAGGAAAGGACAGGAGAAGGTGCACCTCCAACACCAAACATGGGCCTCTGTCCTCGTGTGAGAAAGTGAGTACCACCAACAAAGAGTTGCGTCAGAGACACTAGCAGGACGACAGCCTCCAGAAGTCTGTTCAGAGTTACCACTTTCTGTCAGCCCGGGGGGAAGAGGCCTCAAGCATTTCAGACCTTAGCCAACAACTCACTCACCAGTGCAGAGAGAGCAGGAAACCGCTCGTAATGCACGGTGCTGCTTCCAATTCACCATGACAGTGGAAACAAATTTCCGTGTTCAGGCGGGAAACAGAGACTGCCCCAGATGGTCCTGTATTCTGTTGATTGTTTTGCAGTCTGGAGTCAAACAGCCACCACAGGTCCTGACCTGACCTTAACGCTGCCTCTGTGGTCTTGGATCATACCCTGCTCTACCTGCGGGAAGCTTTCTAAAACTAACAGTGGAACATGGAGATACTTTGGGGCTAAATTAGGCATCAGGAGAGGCAGAGAAGACAGGAACTGTAATTTTGTGTTTTTCTAGAGGTAAGCTGTGATTGGCCAGTGTCATATGCTTCCTGCTACGCATTATAGTAATCTTGGAAAATGGCATAATCATATTCAATTTGATCCAGCAGGATGATAAATCATACACCAAGTGATTGAAAATCTGCATTGTGCATTTTCAAAACAAAACAAACCGAAAAATAATCAACTGTTTCACCGTCTGCCTGTCCCTCGGGGCTCAGTACTGAAGTGAGTGCGTCCTAGCGTGCCCAGTTTCAGGCAGGCTCAGAGACGGCAGTGTCAATCATGCTGTTAAATGATAGGACAGACTCAGTCTCTCTCAACTGAAGGGAAGCTGCTGCTCAGTCGCAGCTTAATGACCGTAAGACAATCATTTCCATGCGAGAAGTCACACCGAGTTGATGGCTCAGGTGGAACCTTAAGTAAAGTGACCGGATTAAAGCGAGGGATGGAGCTATCATGTGCTGAGCTATCAACCCCGTCTTCTGTGCCTTGGCCAGGAACACCTCACTGAGCTTAACTGAACATGACTGATGTCACCAATGTCTGTTACCAGGCTTAAGTGTCTGTATGCGTCTTCACTGCCAGGCTAACACGAGCTCAGCTGCAAAAACCCATTTGGCAATAGTGAATGTCTTCTCCAACAGGTGGGCCTCGAGGAGAAGCTTTCAGAGGCAGTCAGTGAGGGCTGCTTCTTCAGTGAAAGCTTTGCCTAAGCAAGGGGGTTGACATTTATATTGCTTTGATCACTAGCGTTCTTCAACTTTGAGAAACAAACAACATCAATCAGTAAACATTGCACAATGAAGGATAATTGTCTAAATGTCTAGTTTTCTATGGTGTGTACTGTCCCAATGTATACAACGTCTGCTGTCCATATATTTTTTTTTATACTGCTTTGAAATTTGAGGACATATCACTAATTTAATTTACAATATACTCAGAGGCTAAATGCTGAACTTTTCTTCTTCATTGCAGGTCTGACTACAGTCCCATGTCTTCTGCTAGCAGTAAGTATCATTTGATAGCCTCTTTATTTATATTAATTACTTAAATAACTGCAAACTATCTATATTTGAATCTTTAAGGAATAAATATGACCCACTGTGCAGCAAGCTGAAAGGGTCTACCCTCATATATTTGTTTCCAGTAACAGCCTATTTGATTTTTCTGTGTATACAAGAGTGCCACACATACTGTAAAACTACACAGATCTCAATCTTTAGTCATTTTAACAATCAGAGCCTTGGTTTATCTCTACTTTAAAATGCCCACTGTGTTTCCCACATGTGTGTAGTGACCTTCCTGCCGCTGCTGCCAGGTCCAGTGTGGATCACAATGCAGGGATTATGTCCAATATTAGACCATTAATCTCTGCTCTAGGAAATGGCATTAGCCTACGTGAAACACAGGAAGTTGGAGCAACTGACAAAAGGCCAGGACTGATTTTCATGTTTTTCCTGTTAAATCCTGCTTGTCTCCGCACCGCATTGTCTTCTGGCACTGCTACACAGACGACAGTGGGGCCTTCTAGCAGACTGATAGGCCTGCTTTTTCCATCTTGTAAAATGAGCCTGTGGTAAAACTTTGCAAAAAATCTAACAAACTTTGTTTATGGAACAAAAAAACAGGCTGTAAAATCTGGCCTCTTATATTTGTTCAAATCCATTAAGTTCAGTGTCATTAAATTTGATCTGTTACCAAGGCTGAAAACAGTGCAGCTGTATTTGGTGGTTCATTGAGTTTGGCTTTGTTTTGTGTCTATACATTACACATCTAGTTTGTGTTTTTATAATACTTTGTTCCAATTCTGAGGTTTAAAAACCTGGAAACTTCGAAGCATAATGTAGGTCTAAATAGTTTCTGGTGTCTGAAAGATCACACCTCTTTACTGGCATATACTATATTACTATTCTCACTACTTCTTCCCTGTGGCCAGGCTGTCAACTCTCCCAAACGGAAGAGCACTCACAAAATTCTATATTTAACACGCGACTAAAGCAATTTTTAACCCGATTTCTAGTGGAAACCCACCATAAATTACTGGGTTGGTAGTATGTAATTCGATGGGGGGGCAGTAGGGGTGTTGGTGTTTGCTTTAATCTGGAAACGCATTATTCTTTGACTGGTCTGTTGGTTATTACGAGACCTGTTTAATCAAAGAACTCTCTTGTCATCCTGCAGAGCTTCTCCTGCAAAACATTTTAAGCATTTTAAGCATTTACCATGTTTTCCCACTTGTTTAAGTACTAATTTTACAACTGAGCAAGCACTGGGCCGTGCATCTCCCGACCAGTTCTTTGTTTTGTGGCAGTTCTTCATGACTTGGACAGCTGTGCTTTTCTTTAGCATGAATGCCCAAGCACTCATCATCCTGAAGTCACTGACCTTCGCCCAGAGGGGCAGCTGAGCTGTCAATTTATATGGATGTCTGAGCTCTGCAGGTCTATTTGCAGCACTAGGGTTAATCGAAGTAAACACAGACAGTCCCATGCTCTCCACAGTGCTCAGCTTAGCTGGAATCCCAGGGCCTGCTTTCACAGCGAGCGACTGGAAATGTGCTGACAGTCAGATGTATGGTCCATCCTGTCTGCAGAGACACCATTAATCACAGATACGTGTTTATCTGCGAGGGACCAGAAAACAGACAGATCCTGCCTTCTATTCACAAGTTGATCGTGATCCTCCTTTCCCTTCAACAAAGAAAGTATCACGCTTTTTAAGTGATGGGAAACCGCAAACAGTAAACAGACAAAACCTTTTCAAATTTCTGAAATACAACAAATATCACTTATCGGTTAGTGTTACATCATCAATGTTACAATTGCTTTGTAAGTTAATGGGCACCAACAGTGGCCAGTGCTGCATTGCTAAAATATGCTAATCAGCTACACTTAAAGAGATTTATGAGAAAACCCCAGCAGTGGATTTATTGTTCCTATGGTAAATTACATCTATGGTTTAGAATAAACAGTTTGGATGTGGAGAAGTGTGGGTAATTTGATAGCTGTGTCACAAGTGAAAATAGTTTTGTGGAATGTCCCTCTCATTGAGCTGCAACCCCCCACCTCCACCCCAAATAAATTTAAGGTGCATTGTGAAGGAGAGATGTATTTTTTCCTTCTATCACCCTGTGTTGTGAAGAGATAAATAACTTTAGTGTAGTAGCAATGATCAGAGAACCTTCTGCAATAAAGTTAAATTGCAGTGACTGTCTTAAGAGACCATTTGTGTCTAAAATATTTAACCTTGTTTTGATTTGTAATCTGTCTGCTGTGTATTAGACCTGTATATTACGTTTTGTTCCTTGTTTCGGAGACTGACCTAGTTTCATGTACATATGCTTTTGCACTTATTGCCGGATATGTTTGAAAGCCATAGAAAGTGCTGCCAGTTTTTCTTTGTGTGTTTTCCTTCTTCAAGGTCCTGGGGGGGTTACAAAAGATATTTAATGAACTGTTGCACATCAGCCTTTTTAGTCAGAGCTGTGACACTGCAATGCATAGGCCAAAAATATATATATCGCAGTATCCAGGACACTATAATTGTTCAACAGGCAACTGCATGTAACAAAGAACAAGATGTACAGGACTGCACTGTGCAATATATTTCCTCTGCCCCCCAACTTCCATTGTCAATGAAAAATCAAACCCTAATAGCTGTGGTGTCTCATTGTGCTATTACTATCCTGACAGTGCTTGGCTTTATAAAGAACAGATGTGTGTGTTTATTCTGATTATTGAAAGTGTGTAATAGATTACAGACATTTTTAAGAGCTGACTCTAGTTTATATTGAAGAACAAGATTTATTTCTGTATGTGTAGGATTTGCAACATGAGGTTATTACTCAGAGTGCTTAACTTTCGGAGTGCCTTAATGCTCACGCATCAAGACCCACAGAACACCAAAGCAAATTGATGCTTTATCTGCACCTGCTGCCCCATTGTACCTGCTTGTTTTCACTGTGGCAGACACAGATAAGCACTTTGTACAAGTGTTTATATATATAAGGATTCATCAAGCCATCTATAAAATTACATTTTATAAACTGATGGTAGCAGACAGACCTTGGATCATTACAGAAGAATTAATGTGAGCACTACTACAGCCAGTTGACAACAATTCAGCATATTCTTAATGGTATCTGGAGACAAAACCTTATTCTATAGCTGTTACAATAAATCATCTAGTATTGAGAGAAATGTTGAAGAGTTTTAGCATTCATAGCACTCGCATAAACCAAGACTTGTGTCAACAGTTTTTATATGAAATATTGACTATATTGACTCTGAATGAACCTTAGACTTTAATAGATACATTTTCATTGCCGCTTTACAGCATTGTGAAATAGACCTACAGCTGTGATGATGCTAGTTTTCTCTTCCCTTCGTGTTTTAATTTACACAGATTTTGGTGTGATTAACATTATTGAAAGTGAAAATGCATGGCATCATATCAAAACCTCCTCTTTGAGATCCTAATCGATAAACGCCTGTAATCGGCTCCAGTCTCTCAGCTGTTTCTGATTTGATAGTTTTGACAGAAATGTTCTTGCCATGTTATCTTCTTTAATTCGTTCGCACCACAGTACATCAGTACTCTCTCCAGCAAGCTTTTCATGATTCTTAATTAAAAAAGAGAAAGGAAAATTCTTTGCAGATGCACACCTCTATTTGTATTTGTGTGGTTATATTCCGAATAAGATGAGATGAAAAATTTAATCTGCCAGAAACATGTGTGTGAAAGCTGTCTGCTACACTTGGTATAGCAGCTTCAGAGAACCCACTGACACATTGAAACAGTCCTGGCTCGAAGGCATGGCAGGCAGGGATTAGCATTGTAGTGTAGTTTCTGTCTATATAATGTGTCATTGCATCATCTGGCAACAGCAATAGATATGTAATAGATAGAGGAACCCTGCCACAGAATTCCACCTAAACATTGAGAAAGATCATGCAACCCACTAAAACAACAGTGTGCATGTTTGGTAATGCATCATGATTTTATTTTTATTTATTATTTAGATGCCAGCTGTCTTAGCGATGACATCAGGGAACAATGAAAATTATTTCTAATTGTCAACACATGGGAATACAACTTATCCGAGGGGTTCTCTTTCATTGTCTTGGAAACTTTGATTCCATACGATACAATAGGAATCGCTATGAAAAATCACAGTCTGTTCAAGAGCCGAGGTTCCCTTCTTAAATTTCTCCTTCCAGTTGTTTCTCATCACCACTACAGACATGTATAATAAAGACTTGCCTGGCATACAACGTCCGTAATTAAGCTAATCGTAAACAACTGGATGCTGAAACATGAACCATATTACATTTTCTGACATTGTTTCTTCACATTGCATGATGCCAGCATGCTCCTTGCCTGCAATATAAGACAGATATTTTTACCTTGTGCTAAAAAAGCCTATCAGTATATTTAACGCACAGATCAAGAGGACACTGGGAACTCTTAGATCAGGATTAGAAGCTTACTGCCACTCTGCGGAAGGCCTCTGTGCTGGTTATCTGCTGTTTCCTGGTCCCTCCAGGCCAGCCCTTTCCTTTCTAGATTAGCAACGGTGTTAGTATACAATTCTGTACTTCAGCGCAGTTATCCACCCCCCCGGTTGCTGCTCTCTGACAGATGTTTCTGTCAGCAGGCATTGCGTTCACCATCTTGATGACTCTCTGTTGTTCAGAGTCTAAGGAGCCTCGACTGCTGAGGAAACCCATCTCCACCCGTCGTGTTTATGTGTCCATTAATTTACAATCGCTTATCTACCTCAATGAAGCCAGAAAACTCTTCCACTGCCCCCTTCACTCATCCTGTTTATTTATGTACGCATTTATTTCAAGGACACACAATACGTGTGTATATATATATACACACACACATACATATATACCTTTTATCTGATGAAGATGATAAAATAAACTGTGACTACCTTCAGAAAAATTGTCTGATTTTAAGCATTTTGCAGCAGTTGTTGTCATCTTTCAAGCCTGCCTATGAAATGTCCAGTGCCCCTAATGTTTTATGTGTATCAGATTACCTATGGGAAGTGGGTGGAAGCTTTGTTCACAGAGCCCTATGGTGTGGGACGGGGTGTGGAGGGTACAGTAAGCTCCAGTAACTCTGCACAAAGACTGGGGAGAGCCGTGCCAGGCCGGGGTCTGTGTCTGAGAGCTCAGCAGCCTCAGCCTCTGATTTCTCCCCACATAACAAAAGAGGATTTTCTCTGCTGTGCTTGTAACCTTAGATCCTAATAACGGGTTAGTGCAGTGCTCTGGTGGTCCTTGTAGTGACTTGTTATTGCGTGGCTCCCCCATGGTAATCGTCAGAATGGCACTGGAATACTAATGCTTTCTGATGTTCGAGCGCACGCATCGAGCTCTCTGAATCATAGTGCAGTAAAGGGACACTTTTTTTTTTCTCAATTGAAGAAATATGCAGCAAATTGTTGGGGAGATACTATTATAGTAGAGTTGAACTAATGAGCCAATAAAGGAATGTATGACCTAATTTGGCAGCACTCCTGCCCCCTCCTGCTACATATTCGATTCAGAACCAAGGATATACATTTGCAACCTGTCACCCACATATTTGATGAAGACGTTAATTAAATATTATGCATCACCTTAGTTAAAATATCTTGAAATGGCATGTTGGGAGCTAATTAGACATAATTACTATGATTGTTAATTTATTAGAAGACGCCATTATCCAGGGTGACTTACAGTTTACACAAGACAAACATAATAAAATACACAATTCAATCTGGTTGGCCTTACGGAATTCCTGTTCTGTTTTCTGTTTGTTTGTTTTTACATTAAGAGGTTTAATCCATTAAGCAGATTTAATGAATCTGTCATTGTCATGTTTCCTTCAGTTGTCCACAGTTTATGGTCATGGAAACATGCCGTCTCTTAATGCCAGCACAGCACAGGTAGCTACAACAAAGGAGAGTATAGTAACTAATGGGGCAGAATAATTAGGGCTATGATGGCAGGCTTCAGCACTGGATGTCTGCTGAAGGGGTGATACCCAGATCACGATTGGCCTTGGCTCATCATTGGGATTACATGAGGAGTTTGTTGAATAGACTTTGGCAGATGAGCCCAGGCAGATTGTCATTTTGCTTATTGGGCCAATAGTGCAGTGTCATTAGCAGTCAGACATTGATCCATACTTTGCCAGCTCAGGAACAGGGCGGCAGCCAGGCCACTGCTAGTGCAATCCTGTTTTTCTGATTTTGATCAGTCCACCGGTCTCCTTGGTGAAATATTCCAAACACAATAAGGAATATAAAACATTGCAGATTCATTACAATTTAAAATGTAATTATCAGATCAAACGCACATTTGTAATGAATCCCATTATAGTGAATTTGAATTTGTCCTTTCTGTCCTGGAGGTGTGCTGTCAGTGGGTGACCTACACGATCCCTTCCTGGTCAGCGTGCATATCATCACGGACCCGGGGAATGCCAAGACCCTGCAGAAGGCGGTGGATGGCGTGCTCGCCTGGATCCACCCAGAGCTGCAGCTGTTCCGGGTATCAGAGCGGGGGGCCTGGAGGAGAACCAAGAGGCCCAGGTCAGGAGGGCTGAACCAACCCGCGATGGCCGTCATCCTCTTCCTGCAGGAGGAGTACGGCGAGCAGCAGGTCCTGCAGCTGCACCAGGCCCTGCAGCGCCCACCCTGGCAGTACCACCACACCGAGAGGGTGAACGGACGCCTGCTGCCTTACATGCCCGGCAGCCAGGACTTTTTCACTCTGACGCCCGGCACACCACTCTGGGCTGTGCGGCAGGTGCACTACGGCAAGGAGATTGTGCGCTTTACCGTATACTGCACCCATGACAACTACGCCGACATGGTGAAGATGTACCAGCTGGTGCTGAAGAGGGAGCTGGCCCAGAGGAAGGGCGACTTCTGTTTCTTTGTGGTCTACTCCAACCCCGACACCGAGATCCAGCTCTCCCTCAAGAGGCTCCCCAAGGGCCAGAACCCCACCCCAACAGATTCTGCCATTATGGAGTTCCGGATCAAAGACATTGGGCAGCTGGTGCCCCTGCTGCCACATCCCTGTACCCCCATCAGCGAGGTGCGCTGGCAGACTGAGGACTACGATGGCAACAAGATACTCTTGCAGGTCAGTGGGGAACAGTCCTGCAGCTGAAAAATGTCTCTACTGTCGCACTTATCACACCTTGACTGTGTTTTGCATTCTCATACAGTTCATTAGGTAAAAATATAATCAGCGTGTTTTTATGACAAACGAATTTAGCTTCGTTTTTGTTGTAGTTAGTTGTGATCGATCTCTCTCTCTCTTGATATAGATATAGATATTGCCAAATCTGCATGAAGTACCAAATGCTAGTGCATCGTATTCAAATTCAGCCTATTTCTTCAGTTAAAATTTCTAATCCTTGTTCTGAGGACTTAAAAACACATGTTGGGAGTATGCTGTAGGTATGTTTGAGTGAAACACATAAGAGATAAGCCAATGCAGTATGTAGTGTCAAATATTTCAGCACACTTTGGGGAACATGCAGGCCATGGAAAGCAAATAAAACGTTTGGACCTTAGTCTGGAAAATAAAAAAAGTCTGCAGAAAAGCTAAATCCGAGCATAAAACAAATCAATCTCTCAGTGAAATGACATTTCGAACGAAAAATATTTTCTTCACATAGAGCCCCTACAGGTGGCATTTGCATCCTTGTGCAACTGTAAAGATTACAGTGGTTGCTGCCAAGGTCCACACTTTCAAGGCTCTTGGGTGAAATTAGCACACAATACCTGGAAACTGCTAATGTCCACTCCATCGCTTGCCATAAATTGTAATCATTAAAACAAATATTTTCCATACTGAGGCACTGAGGATGTATTAATGCAAAAAGACCTCCCTAGGTTTCAGGGGTAGCGGACAGCCATGGCGTGGGTCTCTCCTGGCAGATCTGCATTCCTTTTCGTCAGCCCTAAATGTACTGTGATGAATAAAAACTCCCTAATCTCCCCGAGCACAGAGAGCCATTGTAAGAGTACCTGCAATAAGGGCTCCCAGACGGAGCTCTCGGGCAATGTCACAACATGACTAACAGGCTATCAGTTACAGCAGGGATTTATATCAGCGCAGAATTAGATAACAGCTTTGGAAATAAACTTGGATTAGTCTTGGAGGGCAACTGGTCCATTATGCAGATTGAAAACTGACTCCCTTTTTCTGTCTTTTTAAAAAGACACCAATGCGGTTGAATTCACTTTTGTTCTGTCTTTAAACTCTCTGATGTTCAAATTTCTGATTACCCGTGTACTAACTTAGTCAGGATCATTGCTTTTAGATGTGAAATCTGACTTGACGTACACTGGGAAGATTAGTGAAGCAAGCACCGCTTAAGCAGCATGCTCTCTGTTATTAATTCGAAGATGTGTGTAAAACTCCTATTCACTTTAAATCATAAACCTACATTTGGGTCATAGTGTATTATGAAAAATAATGGCATAAGAAACCAGAAAAAGAAAGAAAGAAAAAGTATCTTATACAGTGTAGTCTATTCTGTGTTATTATTATAACCAGATATCAGTCGTTGTAATAAAATGAAGTATAGGCACACAACTCCTACTGGTGTGGAAGATTAATTAAATCTAAGCCATTGTTCTGATTGTATTAGTTTAAAGTAAACAGACAAGATAAAGCTAGTGTTTCAGACTCTCTTAAAATGAGGGTTACACAAAGCACTTTCTGAGGAGAATAAACTCGGCTGGCACTGCTTTTCCTCATAAAAAGATTCAGAGGGAGGCAGCAGACAGGACTGGGATATCAAGGCTGCCACTCCTTCTCCGCAGTTTCTAACTGTAAAACAACGGTTTCTTCACTGCTTATAAAAAACAAGTTTTTCAGTCACGCTACATCCCTTTAACCGAGTCCTGCAATTCATAGTTAACAGTTGGTGTGCGCTTATGGCTCATTCCTGCACAGGCCTGGCTAAGCCCTGATAAGACCGGTTTTAGATCATTGTTATGGCAGGAGGCTCATTATCAAGGACCACCTGCTGGTAGGCTGCATATACCTGGATATCCACAGAAAGTAGAAATATCTTCATTACACACACAATGAGATGGAAGGAATCATACCTACTGCACCATTTGTTTCGTCTTTGGTCTATCTTGAATAAACAAACAGCCTGTGTCCTCCTTTGATTGGGCGTCAACTGAAATCACCAATTTCTGGGAAGAACTAGAAATTAACTTATATATAAAAAAACAGTGAATCCAAAATATGGTGGAAATAAAATGGGTGTGCAGTTATTAATAGACTTGTGACCATGTAGATGAACCAGATTCACACAGAGCTTTTTAAAATAATTTCTTATTGAAATATTTATATCTCCTGTATTAGAAAGATATTACACATATTGCTATTCACCTGAACAGAGAGATATCTCATCTCAACCATGCATAAATAGTCCTGAGTAAAACCACATAAATAAAACTACAAAAAAAGAGTGAGCAATTCAGAGTCAAAGCAGGGAAGCCGGCTTAGTATCCAGGGAACTAATAGTTAAAACTCACAACTTAATGTTTAGGCACGTTCTTGATAAGGCCGTGATATTTGAACTGGAACTTTTTCCTACTTGCCTTTGCAGTTTACACTTACCGTTACTTTTTGAATCGCCTTCCCTGTACAGAGTCTGTTTATTTTTAAATGTCACATTTGTAACCAATTTGAACGTGGTGTTGGGTATCTGCTCCACTGATAATTCATTTGTTGAAAGAGAGGTCCGGTTCCACATTGCTTAATGGTGCATGAAGGACTAACGACCAGAACACTGGGCCATTGTCAGCCCAGAGACATTGGATTGCTGCACTGTCAGAGGCGTTTTGTTTCTGGAACAAACATTCGAGATGCCAGGCAGTGCCTAGCAAAGTGAAACAAGGTAGGATAAAGGCATAAGCACATTCAGAGCGCAGCTACCACCTGTGAAGCCCTGATCAGGACCACTTCCATGGAAGTAAAATGCTCGTTCTAAATTAGATCAATTAAAATAAAATCTAAAATATTCAAGGATTGTGTGGTTTAGTGTGTTGTTCTATTCCTCCAAGATCATATTGTCACTTACTGAGTAAGTGAACAGATTGTAATTTAATAAAATCTTGTGTAAAACACATCACATCCTGTACAGAAAGATAAAAAACGAGATCCCAGCTGTGTCAAATAAACCGGAAGAATTCCACCTTGTTTATAACTAGGCCTGAGCATGGCATATGTGGGACATATACCTAATGCACAAATGTGCTTGTGCAGATCTTTCTTTTCCTGTACTCTGCTGTTCATGCACTGTACCATTGGCAAGCGCTTAAAGGCCAATCCTGCATAAAGCTAACTAAGCTTTCTAAGTCTATTCTGAGACCTTCATACCTTCAGCAGTATTCTGCCATTTTATACTATTAATTAACAAAAAAAAACATAGTATTTTATTTGTTTTTTTTGTACTCTTCAGGGAATAAAATGTTAGTTTCATACTTTCATACGGATTGAATGTGTGCTTTTCCCACAGCTATGACAGACGAGCACTGAGTGTAAATCATTGTCATTTTGCCTCACAATCAGGGCTCGTGAGTTGGGGGAACAGCAGAGCGAGCTGCTGTGGAGACTGATGTTAGCGTGGGGTCTGCTTCCTCTCTCACAACCACAGCGGCTCCCAGAATCACAGGTCACGCTTTGAAAGTGATAGGCAGAGCAGAGACGTAGGCGAGTAATGTGAAAAATGTGCTGACGATTCAAGAGTCCACTAAAGAATTAAATGTTCAATACACCATTGTGAGTGTCTTTTCTTAGAAATTCAAATATTCACCCACCAGTACAAAGTGTACATAGTTAAACACACACACACACACACACATACATATATATAGCACTTTTAACTGTAACCTGTTGCTTCTTGTCAACTGCCTTTTGAGAACCTATTCCCTGTCTCCAAGATACACTAAATAAAATCTAGAAGGCTTTGTTGGAAATAATTTCCAGGACCAGTATCGAACCAGAAAGCTGAGATAGGCTTAACTGAAGACAGAAGAGATGCAATAAGTAAAATAATCCTTGTCTTTCATTATTCCACTGGTGTACCCTGGTTACGTGATTGCACTTAAGGTTGCATTCCAGTGAAAATTACAAACAGGCCCATTCAATCGTTCCTCTTGCCAAAAACAAAAGTCATCTGAATAAAACATTACTTTGAAGGAAGACCGTTGTAAAAAGGTCCTTTGTTTATGAATGGCTGCACTTCTGTTAGTTAGCTCAGGATCAGCTATTTTCTGAAGTATACCCTATAAATATACTCTCTGGTGAAGCTAATATTATCTTTTAATTTTGATGCACAACTTTTTTATTTATTTATTGAAATCAAGTGCTTTTAGGCCAAGGCCAAATCAGAACTTTTATCAAAGTAAAAATTGCAAATGACAAACCTACACACACACCATCATGATTTGATTTATAAGCTGTAGAATAGAGCCTCTGACAACAAATTACAGCGCAATAGAGTAGAGGTTCGCACTTTGCCATTCGGGAGAAGGTGAACATTTTTATTTTGGTCTAGCCTAGTCTGTTTACACGGATGTGGTTATTTTGCAGTATTGCTGTGGTAGGGAGTACTGCATGTACCTGCGGATATGTAGTAGGAAATTAGACAAATTGTCTTAATGAAATGCCACGTTTACTTGCCATGCATCTCACGTCCTTTACCAATCAAGTAGTAAACACAAGCACATGTACAGAACTGGAACTGTGAGGGCTTAATTTAAATACAACTAAATATCTGTGATAGTGCATATTGAAATGTATGTTATGTTAATTTGTCATTGTTTTTGCCAAGTGCATTCATATAAAAATTACATTTAAAGTAATGTCACATTATTAATGCACAATCAACATCAAGTAATCCGTGTTCTGCACACTGCACAATTTGTTACTACAACTGTTTAAATAATCTGAAAAAGACTGGAGTCTGTCTCTCTGGTTTCAAATATTGCTTAGGATTTTGGATTCATCAATTATAAAGATGACAATGCACAAAAAGCGCTTTAAATTGGATTCTGTAATTATTTATTTTTTTTCAGCATCAGTTGGCATTTTGCAAGAAAGCCTGTGCTGACCAAGCATTAACCTCTCTGTGCTTGTTTGTGTGTGCAGGTGCACGGCTCCTCCAGACACTCTCGGCGGAGGCACACAGTTGCCCAGTTTGCCCCAGTGCCTGCAGATACTGACCCCGCACCCACCCCCACCCCCCAAGTCCCCTGCATGCACCTGGGACGAGGCCCAGTCTCCTACAGAAACAAACGCTACAACAGATCAACCTCACGGCCCCGGGCCCAGAACCGCCTCTCCCAAAACGACCTGCCGAGTGTCTGCGGGGGGGAGGAGGCGGCGAGCAGGGGCCGTAAGCCGGAGTTGGCGGGGTCCTGGTGGGCCGGCCATCGGACTCGCTCCCTCTTCTGCCTCCCCACAGCCAGCAGCAGCCGCTCTGCCTCCCCCGCGTCCTCGCCACGCTCCTCCCTGGTCCTCGGCTCCCGGCTCAACGTGGACGCACTGGTGGGGGCCGAGGAGACGGACGTGGACACGGGAAACAAGCTCAGCAGCGTGGATATGTCAGTGGTGTCCGCTTACGTGCGGCCCTCCTCCTGCTCCAGCAACAAGAGCATACCCCAACCACCACCACGGCCCAGACCCCTCTCTGCACATAGCAACCCTGTCCCATCTTTCTCCGGGCTGTCCTGTCGCACCCCGCCACCAGCCCTCGTCCACAGCTACCTCCGCTGCCATTCGACTTCCCCCCTACCCTCCATTCTCCGCCCCCCCAGGCCTCACAGCGCCTGCTACCCCCTGTGCAGACTCTCACCCTCGGCTGCGGACAGCGGCCATGGCACCGAGACTGAGAATGGCTCCCCCAGAGAGGGGGCGGCTGACGACGATGAGCAAGAGTTCTACATCTAGACACCCCAACCAAGAGAGCACCACCTTTCGGTACTGAGGCAAAATGAGAATGATGCAGAACTTCACAGCACCCAGGCGGCGCTGGATAAAAGTGCACCGTGCATTTTCCCCACTGCTCTCTCTATCTTAAAACATGCTGACAGAGAATGGGTGTGGAAATCGAAGTCGTTTCCCAGCAATCTCTCCAAGAGAAACAAGAAAAGGAAAGATACACTGGGCTGTTCAAAGCAAGTGTCATTCAAAGTATGCAAGAAACTCATTCAGTATTCTATGAATCAGAATGTTATGTACAATTACCGTTTTTATAGCACTGTTCTAATTCTAAAAACAAAGTTCGTGAAATTTTAAAAAGTAGTAGGCTAATATCTAAAATTCCAAAGGCTATATAAGTTATAAGTAAGAGTAAGTGCAAGATTTTAATAACATGAAGGAATATATATATTTATATATATATTGAGGGGCAAGTGTGCTGAGAGCCAAAGAGGTACTGAAGACTTCATGCAAACAGGTTGACTTGGAAAGCATTCTGCATTAATGAGCGGCAGGGAAAGCCCCAGTTTTGTTCCTGGGGGCTTCCTGTATCTGCCTTTTACTTCCCATACTGAGGGGAGAATGGGGGCTTCAGGGAATAATCATCCCTTCCATTCTGAAATCCTTCAGTACATGGCTCTGGAAGTGTTGTGTCCACTTATCTGTTTATGCTCACAAGGTGAATGAAATGGAATGGGATGAATCCGACGGCATCAATACACTGAGTTCTGCTCGTCTGCATCAATAAACACAATCAGATGGCATGCAAGAAAAGTGCGGAAACAAAGGAGAATTTCTAGTTGTTCTACCCTACAATGTGTAATTTAAAGATCAATAGATAATGTGGTATTGTTTAATTTATACCATTTATTATCTAGAAATAACTTTTTGTACTGGAATATACAGACAAACTACAACATGATATGAAGGCAGCTGAGTTTTTTGTTCTTTATACAACACTGCCCTCCCCCACTTCTGTGAAACTGAGTACTTCATCGTTTGCCTAAAGGAGATCAATTCAAACAATTCCTTTTACAACTATAGCGTGTTAGCGCCCCCTTGTGGAAAATAACAGGAGAGTCAAACCAGATGTTCTTTGTGCATTAACACTGTATATAACTGGACCTTTTAGATATTTAATTTGTTAAAATGTTTTACAATTGAATTTACTTTTAACACTATAGATAAGTGTATTTATTTATATTTATTTTGTTTACAGGAATTTGGATATATTCAATTAATTAAAAAATACAAGAAATATCCTAAACACATTACATGTAAATTGTATAGATTCTGAAGGTTTTTAACAAATTACCCCCCCAGGGTACAGTGACATTATGAAAAGCTATTATACAAACACTGTATAATATTCAATATTCAATTCAAGGTAACTTTGGTATATTAAGGTATGAAAAGGAAGAAACGAAACAAGAAACACATTTAATGACAAAAAGAAGAAATAAAGAGATAGATGTGTGTGAATACATATCTATAACTGACATTGTTGCTCAGTATACAGAATAAATGATTAGCAAAATAAATATATTCAATGCTTTTTTAATTTGCCGATTTAGACTTTAAATTCTAATTTTTATATTGAATTATCGCTCAACTTCCTAATGTAAAGATTATATTTTTATAGCAACGCTTCTAATTTTTATATCTGTACGGAGTGTAAATACTTTTGCTTACTTTCATTGTCTTTTTTTTTTTTAAACATTGTGTGTGGTCATGTAGATTCTACTGAAAAAAAAAAAACTAGAAAACGTCATCATGTTTCAGGTCCTGTTGGCTTTGTATTGGCATTATGTTCTGTATGAAATAATGAAAGGCCAGAGGTATGTGCACATGTTGTTTGCTCACAGCATAAGCGGTGTCAAAATGAGATCAATAAATGTAGACGTCCACTGAATCATGAAAGTAATGAAGCATTGTGTTTTCCATACATAGAAAAATACTAGAGCTGTCACTTGGCAATATTTAAAAAAAAAACAGGCCTTCATTTTCAGTCCTGGTCATCTGAAATGCAATAATATGGAACACAGTTTTATTGAAGAACTCTATAGATAAAAAAAATATATTCATCTGATAAGGAGGGAGGCGATCTTTGGCTTATCATGTCAAAATCATTCTCCGCATTGAGGCGGATATACAATACTGGGTTTTCACAGCACTGCAGAACAAAGCAAGCTTTAGCAGCGAAAACAAGTCAATGTAGCCTAAGTAACAAAGGGTGTCTTTTACACAGATAAAACAAATCAAAAATGCCTTTGTCTCTCAAGGTCGGGAGTCTAGCATCCTTTCAGACACTGCAGTCTCTCCCATGCAGACTTCTTAAACTCTCATCCTTCTTGTTGTAGTTTACTCAGATATCTGCCATGGGAAACTGCCTCCTACAATATGTGTATACAACAGAAAAGCTAAAGTACAGTGGTAGAAAGGGCCTTGTATAGCTGCGGTGTGCTCAAATCTGACCGCTTACTTTCGGTTTACTTATGGAACTCAGCACCTATGAACAAACTATTGTTTTATCAACTGTTTCATGAACTGTAATGAATGTCTCCTTGGTTGACTGTACTGTATGCAAAAATATAAACTGTAAATGTGGTAAATGTGTGCTAATTAAATTAACTTTAATTATTAAACCAAGTGTCTTCCATTAAAAAACAACAAAAACAAACAGTTGGTGCAGCTTTAACAGAGCCTGAAGACATCTAGTCATCATCCCTCACACTAAACCATGTGCTGAGTCCAGCTCACAGAAGCAAGATTGTAGTGAAAGAGGAGAACCCAGACTTAGAGAGGGAAACACACACACACATACAGTCAGAGAGAGGGAAACAAACATGGCTGACTGCTGTGCAGGGAACAATACAGAGAATCATTTCAAAATAGATTTTCACATTTTCATTACTACAGGAGCCCTGCAATTATTCGTGAAGCTGAAAGAGTATCAGAGTCTGAGCGCCTGGAGAAAGGCTCTAATAATCCACAATGTAGCAACAGTGGGCAACAAAGACACACCACTTCAAGTTATTAAAACATGAATTATTCCACTCCACTAGGGGGGATTTTATCCTGAAAACATAATTTCAATGTACTAAAATAGGTTTTTCTTGAAGGGTTTGCATATGTTGCTGTTCTTCAATATGTGGATACTTTGGCTGTGCTACACTTTATGTAAATTAGCACACAACCGCATTTTAACCGCATGTATATCATTTTTATGATACTGTACTGTACTGTTTGCATTAACCCACAATGACATTTTAAATCTTAGTATATATTGGGGAAGATTAGTTAATTTAGGATTTACAGTAGTCACACCAACAATTAGCTAATGTATTTCTCTGAATCTCTGTATGAAATAACTGAGACATTTATGATGAGGAACAAGACAATGGGGCCCCATTCTGTACTGTAGTTTGATTAACAAATTCGTTGTCATGTCTCCAGTGACCACAAGTGATCCATGATCAAAATCTCAAAAATGGTGTAAGCAGGTGCAATGGTAGGGTGTTACACAGAGTTTTGTCAAGGAGTGACCCCAAGAAAGTATGAGCCATTTACTGAGAGATGTTCTCAGTAAAAACAGTGAATAAATGATTAATTAATTCACTAAACTCAATTGTACACATATGCACACTGTACACAGGCCCAGGCTTGCCACATGAGAGACCCCTTTATTTGAGTCAAGTCAGAGAGTTAAATTCCCACCCCAAAATCTTTACGCCTGACCTATAATCCCGGAGCAAAGACAGTGGGTCTCCCTGTGACTGTGGCGTATATCTTATTTCATGCGGGCTGTCGCCGATTGATGCAACGGTTCACGTCTCACACAAACAGCACAAGCGCTGGCCTCTAATCCAGATTGGTTTACCTCCACGTACCTGGCAGCACGCTAATGTGCAACCAGCAAATATCACAACCATTCTCCGTTAATTAGGATCAGAGTAATCCATGCTGACTGCCTTTTTTTCTGTGTAAATAGGGCACGAGAGGTTAGCAAGGATAAATAACTTAAATGCTTCATTGCATAATTTTTTTAAATGCCAGGGTGTATTGAACTTGCAGTATATTTTCAGTGTGTTGTTCTTAGTTTGGTAAGGTATCTTATAGACAACTTGGCTGATAGCAAATGTTGACTTCAGTGCTGGCACCAAAAATACATGGATATCTCTATCAAAAGTCAATTTATAAGGGCGCCCACAGAACAATCACAATAATACAGACTAACAAACAGCCCCCTCACAGCATTCTTGTGCAGTTGAACAGCTACATTCACAGAGGATAAAGAGATAATAATATTTAGGTTTCCCACACTTTATACAAAATACAGATGCATTCTAAGCAAAATAAAATGACATTAAATTCAATTAAAGTACAGTGGACACCAAATGAGCTCCATGGACCAGCAAATACTGGTTTTCAATGATCCATTCTGTTGTTTATGCGACAAATGCTTTCTGTATTGCTGTTAACAGTGATCTTGGCAACCTTGTCTGAGGAACTCTACTATACTACTGAGCAGGTAGGGCACAGAGAGTGGCAGGGGAGCCCAGGCAGACTCACTGGCATTCCCAGAGGGCAAGGGGAGCTGTACAAGCAGCTGTGGGAACCAGGTTAAAAGGGAGGGGCAGGGCTAGAGCTGGGGTAAATCCTTCAGCCTGGGGAGTAAATCCTCCGGAGACAAACGGGCGGCTCATTCTGCAGGATAGGGGACAGGCACTGTAGGGTGATAAGCTTACAGAGCCACTGAGATACCCTCTACTGTGCCAGGAGGCCAGGACCAATGCAGGACAGGTCAACTCTTACTATTGAGAAGCATGGCACACTTTCACACAATGGAAGAATGAAAAAACAAACAAAAACTTAAAGGAATCAGTTGGAAAGATTAATACAAATCTCACACACAAATCCTAACTCAAACACTGACAGCAACCTTACCCTAACTTGCAGCCAAACCTTAAGAAAAAAATCAGTTTCAAGGAAAATACATACAGATATAGACTATAGCTGACACAGCACTGTATTCACTGGGTTACTCATAACATGCGAACAACAAAACAACTAAAAACCCCATCCTGGAAAACATCCAAAAACACTGACGTTCAAAAAGGCATCACTGTGTTGTCAGACTACAGCTCTATTCACGCTACAGACTAAGTCCGGACTGTGATTTCTAACAGTGTTTCCCAATCAGTGTGCCTCGATAAATAAATACTTAAACAAATATTTTGAATTACATCAATAAGTTACCAACTTACCTTAAACCAAAAAATCTTAACTTCATCCAGAAATAGACATTAACAAAGACTAATTAATAGAGATATGGCAAAAGAAGTCTCACACCTACATCATTTTGAGAATCTTTACACTAAACAATACTGCACAGTAGTACAGAAATAAGAGAAATGTCAATATAATCCATTGAACAGCTGCCTGAACCCCAACCACAGCCAACACCATCATTTCAAGCTATAGGCCAATACAAATCTGCACCCATTCCAGTTTAGTCAGAGGGAAAGCAACCCTAACCTTAATGAAAGCCTAAGTTTTATGGGAACTCTAACCCCTACCCTAGCCAAAATGTAATTTTAGCACTTACCGACAATTTATTATAAAATGTTCTGTAACCAGAAAGCAATTCCTAACATCACTGTATCAATATTTTAAGTTCAGCTGGGTAAGCTTTTCCCATTTCCCAGAAGTCGTTGGTGTATTGCTCAAAGATTTATGTGAAGTCTGTCTTAGGCTTGAAATGGTTGGGAAACAAATACAGTACAATACAAATGTTCTGAATGAAGCATTGGACCTACAGTGGAGCTCATGAGTGAGAAAACAGATATTTGTTCTTACCTTGTATCAAAGGGCCCAGTTTAAAGTCTACAAAAAAGGATGAAGAAAGATTAATAATGTTTTTTTATATATATATTAATTAATATTTTCTGTTTATTTAAACACCGTGTTCAACATAAACAGTTATGAAACTTGTAGCAGTGATGTATCCAATTGTCTTTCAGTAAGGCTATGCGAGCATTATGGTTTTAAAGTACTGACTTCATCTTATAAAACATGACAGGCTTTTCAACTGTCAAACAGATATAATTATTAATATTATGATGCTATAAAATATGCTGATTGCTCTAGAGAATTGGACTATAGTATAAGGCTGACTCTAAAGCAGGGGTTCCCAAAGTGTGGCCCGGGGGCCAAATGCTGCCCTTGAGGATGCTTGGTGCGGCCCCCCAAAAGCCAACCTTCAACCACCCCTTTTCTGAACCTTTACTATATTTTTACACTTTCTGAACATTTTCTGTTACAGATTGCACATGTAATTTGGGGGAAAATTAATAAAACAATTCAAGTTCATAAATGTTCCCTAACAGAAAAGTATAGGAAATAAAAAGCTATGATTTTGGACATTTTGTTTTCATCGGTGGTTAAATTTCTACTGTGGCCCCCCGGTCCCATGCAACCTCCGGGAATTGGCCCTCCATCACCAGACATTGGGAACCCACGGTTCTAAACCAATGATGTGTTATGAGAAGTCGCAAACTTAGTCGGCGCTATTATATGCATTTTTATTAGTGTGTGTGTGTGTGTTTTAAGAAACTAATCATTATTTCCCATGCCATACTTTGCAGTAATCTGATTGGCTGGAGTCAGCTATTTGGCTGTATTGTCTAATTGGGTTTATTTTCCGTCCCCTGGTGCGTTAATTGGTCGCACATACTTTACCAGAGTTTCGCCGAGGAATTTGGACTCTAAGGACTTGACTAGATGCAATTGTATGCTAAGTGAACAACAACAATAGTTTGAGTTGCTGTCTGGATAAAAGAGTGCTTTCATATCCAGCGCCTTTTTAACGAGATGAAGTGACTGGAATTAGGAAACTATTTCCTCTCCGGAAAACAGCATGTTCAAGAAAAAAAAAAAGAAAAAAAAACAGGATGTGAAAGAAACACGTCAAGAATTTTAATTGAGAATGTCACGAATAAATAGAACTACACACATCTATAAATGGGCTTCTCTCCTGCATGCAACGTGGACATCGCTTATATAATTGTGTCAACCACAAATACCAAAGGTCAACAACAGTAGCCTACAAAATCAAGGGTATGAAGTGTGCCAGCAAGAAATGAGTCCAAAAATAACTGCTAAACCGACCCCTTGCTGTGGACAAAGGAGCACCGCGGACAGGACTGAGGAGTGTCCACTGACCGCACATCACAGTCCATCAGCCTTACTTCTGATTCAAAATATAATGTCCTTGCGTGAAAAAGTCAAAAATCACTCAAAGGCAAAGTTATGGTGCAATGTGCAACTGCTCAGGAACAGTTGATGGTGTAGACAAAGGTACAGATAATCCACTTCATTCAATTGCACAAGCCTGTCATGCATCAATATGGGTCAATAGATTTGTATGTAACAGCTGTGTCGTACAGTTTTCTTGATCATTTGTAAGCACTGTGTTGTCCGGGTATCGAATCTATTGCAATACAGCAGCATCAAAGAAAATGACCGAATCTTAAAAAGTAATGCATTTTGAAAAACAAGTTTAAAAAGAGTTCAAAGTAAAAAAAAAAAAGTAAAAAATAAATAAATGCATATCTCACAGTTGAAGGACGTCCTGCAAATACGAGAGCATCAAACGTGCTTCACAATAACGCGTCACAAGAATAAGAAACACTAGGTGTAGTATTGTGTCATCTTGTTGTATTTTCATAAATACTGGTTTTAAACAATTATATATAAATATGGATATGAGATATCGTTTAAATGTGTTTATTCCATTTGTGTGCATACAATATACACGTATTAAAGGAATAAATACTGCAGGTCACATTCATTAATTGCATTTTCATATGGGCTAAGAGTTTAGGACATCTGTGGCTTTGAATTTGGCAGATCCAGCCCACAGAGCTCCTGGTGTGCAGTGTGAGTGAGCACGGCTGGATGCCTGCGCTGGCCATGTGTGTGTGTGTGTGTGTGTGTGTGTGGGTTGTCCACCCCGGTGCTGGATTTGCTGGTCAGTGACATGCCTCTCCGCCTGGCTCTATATAGCCCCTGCCTGCAGGAACTGTGCCGGAGTGGTACGGACATCGCCGACAGAGACTGCAAACACTGACCGTCCCCTTTAAACACAGTCTTATGACTTCACACAACTCAATCACCTACACAGGAGTGACACACAGGCACACACAGCTCGCCGTGCAGGGACAGGAGCAGACAGTGGGAGCACCACCGCGCACAACAGGATTGATACCGGTGAGTCACTTGGATATTGGATATTGTACAACTTTATTATACTGCTCTTCCCTTAAAACGTGCTTTTAAACCAACTGGTGTGGAAGCCTTATCTTAGATGCAGAAGATTACATATACATATTTTCAGACATTTAAATAAAAGTAAAGTTTTAAGTCCTTATGAAAAGTGTTTAAACGCTATTTCACTTTTTTTTTTAAGAGGTGTATGTCTTGCACTAAATGATCAGTTTTATCTGTGCTGCATATAAAGTAGAATAGTAACTGTGATATATAAAATTAACACACACACACACATATATATATATATATATATATATATATATATATATATATGCATTCTTCGGAAACGGACATGGTACAGCTACGACTACCTACTTTTTAAAATTACTAATTAACAACAAAGCACTTAATTGGAAAGTAATAATTAATTAGACCTTATTTTTCTGTAGTTTTATGTTTATTGATATTAGCTTAATCTTCATCATTATTATTATGGGAAAAAAGTTTTTCTCATAAGAGCTTGAAGGAGGAAAACAAAATTGAAATTGAAAAATGGGGGAAAGAGCAAAAACCAAGAATCGGATGTAAAAGATATATGCGTTTAATCGAACTCAAATGTGTTCTCCGCGCCCCTGCTGGCCGGAGCGCGAACTGCAGGCGGCGGCGCTGGAATTCAATTCGCCCGGAGCAGCACCGAGTGGCCCCGGCGTGCGTGGCACAGGCAGAGCGGTGCCATGGGTTTGCGTCTCAGTCCACTGTAATGCGCCGCATACACGGGGAGACAGCAAGCACTCACACACTGACTTACAGCGGGATTATTTTGTTGTTGGTTTATACATGCACATTTGCAGGACATACACACCAGAAAACATGTGTTTTTAGTTCCATCACGCAAAAAACGAATGTGGAAAAAAAAAATTCTATTAAAACATGTTCCCACTTATCATAAATAAACATCTGTCAGAAATAATTGTGTTCGTACTCTGACTGTAAAATGTCCCTTCTGAGCTGCGACTGGAATTACCCTTGGTGTCCTGACTCTTGTCCCCAGGGCCGCTGCTCAGTGACAGATCGACCAGGACTGAGTTTGCTGTCAGTCATGTGTAGGGTGATGTTCACCTCGCTCATCCTTTGCCTCTGGCTGGTCAAGAAGGGACAATGTAATCTTCAGGACACCTTGGAGGAGCTTCACGCCGAGTTTGCTGTCAGCTTCTACCAAAACTTAGCAGAAACTGATAACAACTCCAACCTCATAGTGTCACCAGCCAGCGTCTCTGTGTCTTTGGGATTGTTACAGTTTGGAGCCAAAGGAAATACCTTCGCCCAGCTGGAAAATGCCTTGAGATACAATGTAAATGGTAAGCTTTGATGATGCTGGACTCTTTGTACCCAAAGGCAGTCATTACTGTATCAGTTTTTTGTAATGACTTTGCCTATTTCAAACAAGAAGTTGCAAAGTTTATTTAATCATTCACAGTGACCAGTTTGTTTTTATCCTTTGGTGGCCTCCCCTACATTTCCATTTCCACTTTGAACTGTTATTGAGCTTTTTCCTTGACTTATTTGACTCCAGTAGGGGAGGTCACTCAATTAAGTTAATTGAAATTATGAGGTCAATTATTTATAATTATTAGTTATTATATCAGAACACTGAACTGGCACATATTTTGCGGAATTGTTTGCCAGTGTTGTGCATACAGAGACACAGGCAGGAGTGTGTGAGGAATATGCTGCTTGTATCCTGCCTGCTCTCACCCCAGAGATCCTCATTCAGTATTCTTTCATCTCATATGTTAACGACTTTGCTGGGTTTTTAATTAAAGATATGATTGGAACAAAACAATGGATTGGTGTTGGATGTCAGCGCCGGATTTCATACACTGGGTGCTCTACGGTGTCTGGAGTCTTAATGCCCTTTTAATGTAATCTCATTATGTTATGGGTAATGCTGAGTTACTCTGTGGTCAAAGGGTCAAGGTAACACTACACTGGAGGGGGAAAAAAAAAAAAAAAAAAAAAAAAAAAACACTTACTGTGAATGGGTGGTTTGTGTAGATAAAGTCTGGATATTTTTCCTTTTTGAAATTTGCTATACTGGGCTAAGGCCCAATTGAAATCAAACCTTTGGGCCATGCACCAATTGCACATTAAAACACCTGTGGCAACTTTTGTTTCTTGCTTTCTTGCATCTAAAGGAAACCTCCCTTCATATATATTAATGTATAATTTTTTTAATTAATCCTGAATTTCTTGCAATGTCATGATTGATGTGCATGACCTAGTGCTTTATATTGTGGCTGGTACTAAGAAGGTTTGATGCTGCTTTTGCATGATAAAGGATCTCCCTTTTGTCACTGTCCTAGATCTCAAGGTGCAAGACTTTCTGCTCAGGATGCAGAGAGATGCAGCCAACTCCAACCACCATGCCCGGCTCCAGCTGGCCAGTGCGCTGTTTGTGCAGAGTGGACTCCAGTTATCTCCAGCCTTCGCTCAGCATGCTGCCGCTTGGGCCAACAGCACCGTGCAGCAGGCCAACTTCAACCAACCCAACCAGACCCGTGCCCAGATCAACCACTGGGTCAGCACCCACAGTGCAGGTTAGCATCCCTGCCCCCCACCCCCTGGGGCCTCCAATCATTTCCCACCCCAGACAGAAGACATTTGGATTAAGGATTGATTTTACATCAGGTTGTGTTCTTTTCTCTGTACTTTTCTTTGTAATACATTTAGGGAGAATCTATTATTGGCATAATTTCACACTTCCTACATTGGAGAGAGGTGTTGGCTTTAACAAAGTAAAACCATGCTATGATTGTCATTCATGAGTACAATCACTCACAATAATAAAGCCCCATTCAGTACAATACATTTGTCAGCTTAATAAGGTTCTACAGAGTTCCGACCTCTATCAACATAATTCCAGTTTAAAACCAGGAAGCAGAGTAATCTTTTGACAATAGTGGGAAAACACACCTGAGTTTTGAACATCTCTTGAGGGCCAGGGGAGTCGCGTTTCCTGTCCTGATGGTCTGCCGTTTGTGTGTGTCCATCTGCAGGGGAAATCCGTGACCTGCTGTTATGTGACCTGAGTGGGTGGGGTGCTCGGCAGATGGCTCTGGTCAGTACCATGGCCTTCAGGGGTACCTGGAGGAAACAGTTCCTGTTCACCGAGACGCAGAGCCTCCCCTTCACCACTGCAGATGGCTCCACGGTGAAAGTGCCCATGATGTACCAGGCGGCTGAAGTCAACTTCGGTAAGACATTCATCTCAGCAGGGCGACACAGTTTACACTAGAAACATTTCAAAACCTTTCAAAGTGTAGTAATATAATCAATACATAATGCAATACAATCTAGAATGATGAGCTAACAACTAGATATGTGCTGAAGGGAGGGGTAGGCATAGGAGTCTTGGCGAACAAGACAAACATCAAGCTGACAGTGTAGCCCACACATAGTTATAAGACAACCTCTGTAGCACCGGGCATAGCAATTATCAGTAGGACCACCCCGCAGAGAGATGCGGAGAGAAAGGCTCAAACCTTCACACTGATTTTGTTTGGCAACAGTGAGCTTAGGATTTGATTTTTCAGACCTAGGTTGCTTTTAGAATTTGCACAGCCTGTGATTTGAGTCCACTTTGGACCATATGCAGGGCACAGATCAATTGTCATTTCTCCTGACCTATTTTTTGTGCATTTTTAGTCTAAGTAATTGTGAATTGCACTGCAAAGAACAAGATTGCAAAATCATAAATAGCTTATAGAAAAGGACAGTGATTTGTAATTATATTGTATTGTGAAAGCAGTTCTTGAAAAGACCAATTCAAATTACACTGATGGTTGGGAAAGGTTGTCTGCAGAGGAATACAATGATTACAGGGTTTTGTGTTTTTGTTATAGAAGTATTTTAACATCATCTGGACTTGTTCTGTATCAGGCAAGAATCATTGTCACATGTTATCTTGCGGTGTGTGGCCTGCAGGTCAGTTCCAGACTCCACTGGAGCACAGGTACAGTGTGGTGGAGCTCTCTTACCTGGGGAACGCAGTCAGCCTGTTTGTGGTCCTGCCCACCGAGAGGAAAACCTCCCTCTCCCTGATCGAGAGGTACATCAGTGCCCGTGCCATCACGTTGTGGGCAACCAGCCTCAGGAACACCAAGATGGACATCTTCCTGCCCAGGTGAGAGCTCAGCTCGGACATCACATCAAAGTTCAGAACTCAAAATCTGGATATATGACAGATTTGCATGCAACCAAGTACAGTTTTAACTGACATTCATACAACTTGTTCTAGGAACTGCATGAAAATGATACATATGTAATAATATAATTTTGTTTTGTACAGATTTAAAATCCAGAATAAATTCAACCTGAAGACGATCTTACCTCTGCTTGGCGTTTCTGACATATTTGATCCAATGGCAGCTGATTTTGGAGGGATTTCAGGTATAATTAAGACAGCAGTGTGATCACTCAGCGTTTAGCACACAACGAGCAGCTCAGCCCATTTCTGATAATGCGTTCTCCATCTTGCAGAAAAAGAAAGCCTGTATGTTTCCGAAGCCATTCATGAAGCAAAAATTGAAGTGACTGAAGAAGGAACCAAAGCAGGTGCAGCCACAGGTGCGTCTCTGCAAGTTCTCCTATTTTAGATGAGAGTGTGATGCTTATGTGCTATGGTGCATGAAATGTATTGCGCTTTACAGTTTAGGGTGTGAAGTGATAGTGGAAAAGAAGTGAAGTGGATTGGCATTCTGGTAGATGGTCATCTGACATCTTGAAGTCTGCATGCTGCAGGGGAGTTGAAAACTGCAAGGTGGTTTTGTGCAATACTCAAGTGTGAGATATTTTGCTTAAAGTCACTTAATTCGTGTAGCAACTTATCAACACCTGGAATGGTCTTGTCCAAACAGTTAGAATGTTAAAGACACAGAAAATTCCTAGAACTGCACTGAGCAAAACACAGAAGATATCATTAGAAGCCAGACTTTCTAAATGAGTCTTCTACATCTGTTACTTACAAATCGTATCTAAAACCGTGGCATTTACAGTTGGTCATACTTCATCAAACCACAGTATTGCTGTAGCTGTGGTATGTGCATTGCCACACTCCTCCAGTCTACAATCAGTTTCCCAGACCATTCCAGTTAACCCCATAGCAGTTACTGAATAACAACTTAGCTGACCAAGATTCCTGTCCTCCTCTGAGCTGTGTGTGAACAAGTTATCCCTTTCCCTGTGGCTAACAAGTCTCTGTTGGGTCTTGGTTGCAGCCATGGTACTACTGAAGAGATCCAGAGCCCCCGTGTTCAAAGCAGACAGGCCCTTCTTCTTCTTCATACGACAAGCAAGCACAGGTATGCAGCTGCCTATAACATACAAGGCAAATCTATATATACGGCACGCTACAAAAACTGTACAGTTAAATGATTAAGAACAAGAACCACCACCATTTATGAAGTTAGTTGGAACACATAGAATATTCAGGAGAGAAAGATTTTTATATTAATATCAGGGGCACTGAATTCAAGTCCTCATGGTGTTAAACCTGCTACCGATCAAGAGCACTCACCCCAATGCTTTATGTAGTACTGTTGCCATCTCTGCAATCTCCATACCAAATGGGAAAATACTGTTGTAAAAATAAAACCTTGACTTAACAGGATGCACTTACATTGAATCCTTAACTTGATAAATTAACATTGATATAGAAACATTATCAATAATACAAATAATAACAAGATGCATCTTAGGTATTGTAATACAAGTGTAATACAACTAAACCTTGACAAGGGTTGTTTGTGCCCTTTCTATGCAGGAACCATACTGTTCACGGGCAGAGTCCTGAACCCCCTGCAGTTGGCAGCCTGAGCCCAGCACCCTGTCCAGCTCCTTGGCTGGCATAGCGTGCTCTATGCCGATATTTATTGGGGACGTTCTGGAGGATACAAGAGTCTGTACAGCAAGAGGGACAACATTTTGTAAATTTTGTAAATACAATTTGCATACATCTTTTTTCATTCACGGTGTCCTGAGTTCTTTGTTATTAGTCAGAGTACTTATCTTTGTTGGCTCCAAAAAAAAAAAAAAGTATTAAACAGAAATTGCATCACTAGTTTTAATAACAGCCCTACTGCACAAAAGTTGGGAACTCGCACAGTGTACCGAGCATGCTGGCCGTGCTGCCGACTCTCCCTGGGGGATTACATTATCCTGTAATGGCCTATCGGACCAAATGCTCCTCTTGCATATGGGTTAATAAAAAAAGGAATGTACAGAATTATAATTATGTGTTCCACCTAGGAATTAAATTTAAAAAAAAAAATAATAATAATAATAATAATAATAATAATCTAAATCGGTGATAAATAAAGACCAAGCAACATGTTTTAATAATATAAACCACTTAATTGCCTAATTGCCAACTTTTCCCGAGATCCTACAATGACAGTTAGCCTGCTTTCAATATGTCATTGTGATTGAACTGAAGATTTAAGCCTACTTTCTAGATCCAATTATATCTTCACCACACACACACCCTATACAGTGACCCATCCCACATGCTAGGTAATGTCATTTCAAAATCCAATCGGTCACATAATTTCCCAGTCTTCCATTTTTATTTACAAGTCATCCACAGTGTAAAATAGAAACTTTATTAATGGAAATAATTACAAAAGGCTTGTTTGTTGTTTTCTTTAAATAGGTTTCAAAATTTAGTTATTTACATTTGTACATTATAGTCAAAATACTTGGTTTAGTTTTTTTTTTTTTTTGTTTGTTTTTTTACATTTTCATGTTCTCCATAAATTACAAAGTACAACAAGGTGGCAATGACTAGCCCCCACAACTGGGGGAAAAGGGAGTGGGGTCCAGGGGGTTTTCAAATATTTGGCAATGTAGGTAAAACCTGAAGGACAGTCACCTACAGATACCTCCTGGGTCTTCAGCCTCTCCTGTGTAACAGTGCTCCTCTGGCTGCAGGACTCGGGTACATGTGACACTGCAACTAATCGGTCTTCGAACACCCTCTCTAAACTGGAGGGGAGGGCTTTAGTGACACAAACTGTGGGCATCAACCACAGCAGAACAGAACTCAATGAAAGTTAAAATAAATATAAAAAGGTTCACTGTAAGTGTTCAGAGAATAGCCAACTATTTAAAAAACAAAATTCTGTTCAGATGATACGTATGAAGGAAAAAAAAAAAGGGGGGGTTGAAGTCAAGAAAGGACATGGACCAGGAGCACAAATCTGAAATTCTTTCCAAACAGCTTGAGTTTGAAATTATAGATTTTATCTGCATTGCCGATGACAAGGCAATGAAGGCATACAGTATTAGCCCCCTGCACCGAGTATAAAACAGAGTGCTCAGCAAGGCCAAGAACCTGGCCTATGGGTTCAGCAGTGCTTTATGGTCACCTTGTTTTCCTTGGGTAATAAACCAGTCTATCATAAGGAAAAGGCAGAAGACAGTCCATGGAGCCTTTTTCTCTCTCTTCCACCCCTTCCCCAGCCAGTGCAGATCAGCCTCATGTACCACGTGTCGTGTACGTCTGTCAAACTGGTTTGGGGCAGCCACTGAATTCCAGAACTCCCATTCCGAGTTTCACACACCACATATTATTTCAAGCAGAATTTGAAAAGCCATCCATGTGATTCATCTGGTTGGACCGCATATGGATCTCTTCCAAAAAACCCTCTAGCTGTTCAATCAACACCCGCTTCTTAAACCTGCAACAACAAGAGTCACATCTTTAACCAGCAGATCTTCACAACAGTATGAAGAATTGAGGTATCATGGCTCCCCTTGGAGGTCTACAGGTCTACACCGAGGCTAAACATATCTGGTGGGTGAAAAATTATGTAAAATGCACAATACATACCTTGATGCTTCTTTGATAACATTCTGCAGGAATATTAGCCTTGTATTAAAACTCCCTTGGACTTGCTTCAGGAAATAAAAGATTCGTTCATAACCTTGGAAAAGAAAGGAAATGGGTTAAAGAAATATTATATGAAAATACAATTCCCATTGGTGGGAGGATGGAGACATTTAGGGCTAATCTTTAAAAAAAAATTAAATTCATCAGGAATGACAAGACACTTTCACAGTGAACCTATTAAACCAGTGCAATGGTCACAGATCGAGAACGTAAAAGGATGAATCCATCATCTATGTACATACGCCTGCCTGGCTTCCTGATCTCCCTGGTGATGAGCACTCGGAGCTGGGTATTGAGCTCTTGGCTCTGACTCTGCCTCAGCCTCTTCAGCTGGCTCGGTGAGGAGCTGCTCATGGTGTCCTCAGTGCTGGGCTCCCCCTCCTCACTGCCCTCCGAGAGCTCGCTGGGGCTGGAGTGGCCGTCCTCCACGTCACCCACATGGTTCACAGGGGCAGCTTTGCTCTGGAATGGGGACCCGTCCGAGTTCAGGCCGGCATCAGGAACAGGGGCCCTCTCAGGGATGTACTGGTTACCCATGTGGTTCCCAAAAACATCATTATCTGTAAGTACCCTATGGTTTGTTTCGGGAGCTGAAGGGGAAAAGAGGAAAAGTGAAAGTGTTGCGATGCCTGAAATTTACAAAAAATCCTTACAGACAATGAGTGTGTCCAGAATTATGGTCTATACTAGATCTGGTCTGCAGCCCTTTCAGATCCCATATATTGTTATTTCAAATCCCATATATTGTTATTAAGACAGAGGTTCTGGTTATTGATCAAAAACCTAGCACTCAGGGCTAAGAACTGTAACAGTGCCTTTTTCAAATAAACAAAAAAATGCCACAGAACCGAGGAATTACCCAGAGGAAAAAAAGACTACCAACCACTACTTCAAATTTCAGATCACTAATTAAATCGTTCAGACACCTCCACTGATAAGAAAGATTGTTTTTTGCAAACAAAAAAGGAAAGGAATTGGGTTCAGTCTGAAGGTTTATTTAAATCACAGATGCAGCCAAGCATGGCCACACAACCCTGTGCTGTTTGAGCCTGGCTGACAGTGGAATAACCAGTGAAATGACTGAGCTTTACCTTTGAGGATGACCGGCATTGCTTTGGCGAGGCTGATTGGCGGCGGCGGCGGCGGCGGCAGCGGCAGCGGTGGCGCAGGGCTGGGTGGAGAAGGGGGAGCCTTTGCCCCCACGTTGTTGCTGACAACAGAGGGAGCTGGGAGACGGCCGGGCCGCAGCAGTGGGGACATGCACCTCCTCCTCTTGGGCGCGCCCTGAAGGCTGGGGTCCCCCGGGCGCTTGGTCCGGTTCTGAGGGCCGGTGACAAACTCGTCTGCTTCGTCGATCATCATGCCCTGTACAGGGGACAGCAGACAGAAATATTCACAACAAACCAAAATAGTGAGGGCGGCTATGGCAGAAGTAAACAGCTGCGGGTGATGTGTGCAGTGGTGGGGGGGGGGTGAGGAGGCAATACCTTTTTGTCCAGTTTGAAGGGGTTACCGAACGTGTGCAGGCGTTTGGGCTGATCGGGGTCTGCCTCGCGCAGGGGCGAGGGAGAGTGTTTCAGGAAGTCCTGGTAGTTTCCCATCTGGGCAATGGGAATGCTGTGCAGCTGATCTGAGGAGAAAAGTGTACCGGTCAGTGTCTGCCACCCGCCCCTGGGAAGGAATTGTCAGGAACATCTATTACAGATCACAATAGCAAAGGTTTACAGTGTGTAAAGTCACAGGGATGGAAACTCTACATGCTCCTCAACAATATACATACATACATACATACATACATACATACATACATACACTGCAAGCATTTATATGCATCATGATATATGAATAAATCTATATATGTGAATAAATATTGGCTAAATTATAAGCGTTCGTTGAAACAGTCAAGAAATACAGCACAAAGTAAGACTACTAGAGGGCGCCAAACAGGTATGTGGCCCATCGTCACTGGATTCAATTCTTGAATACCCTTCCTTTACTTAGCCATCATTACTGTATCAAGTCACAGCCGTCCCACTGAATTAAGCAAAGCAGCCGAAACCGACGCCAAAAACCTTTCAAAATTACCTTCGTCCTGTCCTCTGAGCCAGCAGCGGGCCGCTTTCAGCAGGTTTCTCCTCATCCGGGTCAGCTGGTCTAGCAGGTGTCGTCTGGGTATGTCGTACGGGTTGCGAAAACTCTGGGGCTTGAAATCCTATAAGGAATGACAAAATATATTGACACGGGGACAAGAGATAGAAGATATTGCATTTAATAACACTGTACAAGTGCGGTGTTTTCTGTTTTGAACACATTTACACATAAGCCTGCAGTTGCTAATCATGTCAGACAAGGTCAAGGAAAACATAGTATGTAACTTTAAAATACCCATGTCAATATCTGAATTTGAATTATATATATAACCATGTCTCCATTGAAGAAATACACAGCCATGGCTAATGAAGAAAAAAAATCTATATATAAAAAAAAGTAATTTGAGGAGTCCTAAGCCTACATGAGTACTGAGCTTAAGCTGGCTCCACAGTGAAATAAGCTGCCAGCCAATTCAATTTGTTTTTTCCAATAAATGTTGGCTCCTTCTGACATATCCAGCCCAAACGTTTGGTCTAAAATTGTACCTAAGGATACAAAAACTGGTTTTAACCTCACCTTATTGAGTACGCTGATGTGGAAGCCAGTGAACTGCTTGGGGTTGAGCTCCAGGGGGCACAGAGGGGCCTCTCCGGTGATGCCCTGCAGGATCTGAGTGAAGTCCCGACGCTGAGCCAGGGACAGGGTGTTGCCGCGGCTCCTCACCTTCACCCCACAGTCCTGCGGTGCCTTCTTACCCACTGACAAGATAACCCGCTCCGACTCCAGCTTAGTCTGTGGGCAGACAGACAGTCAGACAAGAAAAACAACGCACGACAGAGGCAAGAGCAGCACAGGGGACCAAACCCATCCAGGCAGGGGAATCTCTTAATACGACGATCAATACTGTTTTAGCACACCATCCAGTGCAATAAAGGAGCACTGCAGGGTCAAAATGATGCAGACTAGGTGCAAAACAGTCACCGTCTTATGGAGGCCACCTTGAAAATAAAATCTGTGATCTGCTCAATAGAGGGGCCTTTTCCGAGTCTTGATCACATCTGTTCAATGTAAAGAACTGATGTCCAACTGCAATGATCTATCTAACACAAAAATACAGGGCGAAGAAACGCACTATGACAGAATGCAGTGTTCTGGAGTACAATTTAAAGATTTAAATTATACACAATTACATGTTTATTCAATTTAAAAAAAAGTGAAATACAAAAGGTAGAATCTCTTTACCTGCTGACTCAGCTTTTTGAGGTAAGAAACAACACTGTAACTCAGGCCATATTCCATGTTATCAGCGATCAGGTTAGGCGCCCCCATCATCCGCAGGGCTTTCTTCAGAGGCTGCGGGCCAGAGCAGAGATATTAATTGTAGTGCCAGTCTATGGAGTCTGGCCTCTCCTCAGAATTGTATCCTTACAATAGCAGTATTATCTCACTGTGCATTCAAGTCAACATAAAATAAATAAGGGTAAAAAACAGACCCTTGGCTAAAAGCGCACACGCACACGCACATATCTGTTTAGTGTTGGAGGTTGGGAATCACCCCCCCTTACCCCAATATAGTAGGGAGGCATGGTCTTCAGGTAGTTTTCAAATGACTGCTGCCATTTTAAAATTGGCTTCAGCTTGTGCACTTTGAATAAGTCATCTGAAACAACACAATTAATGGTTAAATATGCACCCTATCACACTGAAACTGAAACAGTAGTCACTGGGTTGCTCTGCCTAAGTATTATTTCTGTCAGGAGATGATTCATATTTATTCTTAACAATCTTACAGGGCAAATGGAGAGCAGTTTATACAAACCTATCCCTCAGATTAATTTTGTAAATGGTCTGTTGCTTTCCCTTGCATTTAAACATTTGTGGGTGTTGAGCTTTGGCATCTCTGAAAACACATTGCACACAGTGTACAAAGTACAGATGGCCTTTTCCTGTGGTTATTTAGAGAAATATATTTGCTCCAAAGGAAATTTTGTTTGAATTCTAAATCGATGCTACAGACTCTCGATTCTAAAAGAAACTATGCTGAAATATAAAAGTCCAAAACACCTTTTTAAACCAGCATGGATAGGCTGCTGTCTGGGATTATTATATAAAAACAAACAATCATAAGTGAGAATTATCCAGGTTTTTCTGGGGATCCCCAGGGGTCCCCAGCCCACTGGTCTAAAACTCATTCAATTATAAACGGTTCAGGTCCCACTCACCTAGCAGAGGTAGCAGCACAGGGAAGTTGTAAGGCATGACAAATAGATTCACACAGCTCAGGGCTGTACTGGCTTTCAGGTAGCCGAATGGCTGACCCAGGTCACTGTACTTGGCACTATTGCACACAAACACCTTTGGGAAGAAACAAAAATCAACAGTTAGCCTGGCTTTGCAACTCAAAATCACCTCCCTGTTGAACTACCACTGACAGCAATTACTGTGGCATGAGACCCGCAGGAAGTGTCAGTGTTATTAAGAAGGAGAGAGATGCGCATATAGCTCCGTAATGAAGCATGTCTTTTAACACGAGAGGCTGCCTACCTGCCAGCAGATGTGTGGGGACTTCCTCTCAAGGATGTACTGCGTGAGCGGAGACGGCTCCAGCTCATACTTATCGAAGGGAAGCTTGTCGATGACCATGGGCTCAGAGTCCACACAGGAAAAGCGCACCTGAGGGTGGGCAGTGCGGGGGGGCTGGAGGGAGAGGGAGACTCAGTCACATTACGGTTCTACCTCTGTGCCTCTCAGTGCATCACATTGATCAAATTGTAGCCAGAGGCAGTGCTCTACTGCTCAATAAAATGTGGATAAAAATACAAATCAAGCAAGCTGCATTCCCTGTCAACACACTGTGATCAGCAAAAGCAGAGGACACATACAGGAGTAACTGGGATAATTTTATTATGCATCCCACTTGTGCAAAACAGTTATCCATAGCTTATTCATACTGCTTGATACCGAGTCTAAAACTGACTCACCAAAGTGGGGGAGTTCTGATCGGGCCAGAATGCCTCTGGGATTGGCCAGTGACCGATGGGGACGCCAGTCTTGGGATTGGGTCTGACGTAGATGAGCTTGTGACAGGAATGCCATGGCTGGGGCCCAGGCTTCAGAGCTTCAGGGGGCCCATCTGGGAACAGAAGGGGGAGAAAAAAGTGAAGCACTTCGCCTTCACTGTGAAATGACTGCATGAACTTTCTCAGAAGGACCCTCAAAAGGTTGATATCACAGTCTTGGCTTCCTCCAGTTACCTTCTACAGGGGGAGGATCCGGCCCGGTCTTCTCAAAGTTAATCACCACCCCACTATGAATTTTTTGCACCAACGACTCCAGGCACTGGTTTAACATTCTCTGGGAACAAACGCTATAAGAACGACCTAAGAGAGAAAAATGATGATCAATACACACACCTACGCATATGCATTCAAATACATCAACATCATATTAAAGCTGCTCTGGACAATTTTATCCAGTTATACTGTATCCTCATTTCTTTGGGTTGGGCAGTACTTCATGATAGAGAGGGGGTTTCCTGTGGTTGCATCAGTTTGAAAAGAGGTGTGCTTTCAAAGCTGTCAGAGGGAGGTCCAGTGCTGTCTGACTGCTGCCAAGGGCCATTGTCTGCCACTTTTCATCAGCACTATATCACCGTGCTCGACTGTGGCCCATGCCATTGTCCCTAGCCTTTCAGCAGCTGTAAACTGACAGGCCCCATGCTTGACTTCCCTCAGTTCTATTGTCTTTACTTTGCCATAAGCATTACATTAACAAACACATCGCTTGTCTCTAGCCACAGCAATTTTATCTTGTCTCCCATCAGCACTATTTTCATCTAACTGTAGTCGGCGTCATTGTCCCTAACATCTCATCTGCCCCTAAATTCTCACAACTATTGTACATGGAAGTGCCTGGTAACACAGACAACAGTCACTGGGCAACTACGTGAAAAACAGCTGACCCATCTGGGCCTTCGAAATCAGCACAGGCCTGCAGAGCCAAAAGACTAAATGAACACACTGAGCTCCCCCGGTTTTGTATTGGAAAGGTATTAAAGCCACTGAACCAAGCCAAGGATCCTCCTTCTACACCACTGACACTCCAGGCACCTCACCTCCGGTCACTTCACACATGGGGGTGATGGCCGACTCATCCTGTGGGACACCAGCCACAGGCTCGGGCTCCACTGCCACGTGTCCAGGGATGCGGAGAACCAGGGCAAACAGACGCTGGTCCCAACGGAACGGCTCCTTTGTCAGCTCGCTGCCCGGCAGAGGAGTGTTGAGGGGGAGATGGAGCTGAAAGAGCCACACAGCATGATGAAGATGAAGGTCCTACGCATAAAGCTTCAACACTGTCATTGTTCATAAGATTTGATTTTTCTGGATCTGTTTTGCCATAATTGGATAAAAATCATTTAATTCCCCACTTCATGTGTAACATGCTTTAAGGCAGGGGTGTCAGACTCCAGTCCTGGGGGGCCACAAGTTTATGCTGGGTTTTGTTACAGCCCAGCTCTTGGCTCCTTAATTGGTGTAATTAAACAATTAACTGGATGAATGTAACACTTCTGTCCAGATACTAGAATGTTCTGCGGGTTCAGTGTTTTGAGTCATCAACACATTGCAGGATATTGACTACAAAATAAAATATGAAAGTCTTAGATTAGCCCACCTGAGTAAATCATGACATTAAGTAATTGGAATTTCGTGTTGGAACAAAACCCAGCAGACTGTGGCCCCCCAGGACTGGAGTCTGACGCCCCTGCTATAAGGTATGGTTTTGTTGCATTCTATTGAAGACTATGATCGGCTTCATGAGAAATGTGTTATAAAATCTTCTATTTGTATAAACATCAAAAAAACTAAACAAAAAACAGTAATGAGATCAACTTGGTGCACATGATGTGAATTTGAATTCAGAGCCAGTTATGAACCTGTTCTGGAACAATACACAATGTCCTAAAACAGCCACATGTTTAAAGGGTTTAAACTAACTCATATAACCAGGCAAAACGCTATAATCTGTTCTCTCCAGTTCTTTGCTAAAACTTAAAAGGAATGCTAAAGCAACATCTCACCCACCACTGACTGGATGAGAGAACAATGCGGTTTATTTTGGCAGAACATTCACTACCTATAACTATAAACACTGCCATATTAAATACATATCTTGGCAAACTAAAAGTAACTAATACAGAGTAAAAGCTGCAATACTAATTTCTTTAGTCTGACCTCCTCCTGAACTCCAGTGGTGCTGGTCAGCTTGTTCCCATCAGTGATCGTAACTATTACTGAAGGCTCCAGGAAAAATGGATTCCTACCCTATAAAGAAAGGACGAAATAAGGTCATATATCAGTTATAAGTGCAAATAAAAACAGAGGTTGATTCAAATGTGTATCAGCATTCATCGTACACAGTTGGCATTGATATCTAAAAAGGCAAAATGGTAATAATAACGTTTTTAAAAGCTAATGCCGCAATGCACTTAATTTAGAACGCATCATTAATGTTACTTGGAATAGGGATATTGTACGGAGGTTTTAATAAGCAGGATGTTGGGGAGTTATTAGTAAACCTTTATTCTTTAGGTTGATGAACAAGAGATGCTGCTTGTAAGGTCCTTGTACAAACTTTATTAACCGAATCTCAGAGAATAAACAGGCTCCTTTGACAACCTTTGACATGGTCCTGCACCACTCCTGCAATATCCCAATACGCTCAAATGAAAGAAGGCAAAGAGCAGCCATTTGTAGCTGTACTGTTAGTCATAGCAGCAGACAGCTTCCCTGCCCAGCGCAGAACACAGCCTGATTAGGGTAATGAGGCACAAGGGAACCAGGGAGAGCACACCACACTTCACACCTCACAGAGATAGTCCACAGGGGAAGGGAAGCAGGTTCCTGTAGCAGTGAGAGCACTCAGACCGCTGGCAACACTGCAACCCCACCCAACCCTCACAGCACACAGACACACACAAGTAAAGGTCAGAGGGGTCTACGCTTTTAATAGTTTACTTCTTAATTAGTATAGATTTGGATAAAGAACAAAATTATGGCTCTTGAAACAACCAGGTCCTTAACGCATTGTTTTCTTAATATATACTATAAAGCTTTAACTTCAGGGGGTATTTGTGGTCTTCTAGAAAAAGGAATACATACATGCACTCAAAAACAAGTAGGAGAAGATGGTTGTAGGGAAGCCCAGTCAGAAATTGTGATCGGAGAGAGAAAAACATTGTCGAATGAGACTGCAGTAAGGCGTCATTAATTATTATCCGCACCAACAACTCCCAAACCTTCAGGACTTCTCACTAAAATAAAAATGTTGTCAGTTAAAAGGCTCATTAAGCATATCTATTAATGGTCCCTTGCTCTTTATTCCACACGTTTAAAACAAGGACATACTGAAATGCAAATGTTCAATAGATCTAACCTAACCAATGCAAATGCCTGTAGCTCAAATTCTTAAATTTACTGTGCAAAGAATACCCAAACCAAGTAAACTGCTTTAGGTTTTTGTTCTTACTTTTTCTTGCTACTAGAATAGCATTTTGTGGTCGTCTAAAAACAGACACACACAGACACACACAGACACACACAGACACACACAGACACACACAGACACACACAGACACACACAGACACACACAGACACACACAGACACACACAGACACACACAGACACACACAGACTGTGTGGCACAGTAACCATGGCAACCTCCAAACTTGAAGCACAAAGTGGAGTGTACTGCAGCCGGACCCTGGTTGTGAAGGAGTTTGAGGGTCTCTTGGACACTCTGAATGTGAAGTATGGCACTCGGAAGCTGCTTTAAATGCAGGAAGGGATCTGTATTGTGCAGCGTCAGTCTCAGCCCTGAGAGATATTGACAATGCGATTAGAGCGCAATTAAATCAGTTCTCCGAAGTGGTCTCTTCTGCACTTGCTCGTAAAAACTGAGAAGGCTCAAGACACTTTTAAGCATGTCAATAATACATCACCAAGTGCTGTCCCTCCCCCTCACCCCAATACACATTTGTTTAACAGTTTCACACTGCCTTAACACAAGTTAGAATCCACAAACAACTTATGTGACTTGCACAGCCTGCAAGCAGAAATGTATGCAGATGAACATGTGGTCTCAGACACAAATACAGACTTATTTAATGCTTCACTGCATACAGTGAGGGGCAATTGCTTTGCCCATTTCTTGTGTACCAATCCAATATTTAAGTCTGCCTAATTAATAATGATTGCTTTGTAGAACACATTTTTTCATTTTGTTTTTAAAAGATTTTGTAGTATACCATTAAATGAAACGGGCATGTTTACAGTGAACATATTTGAAGATTTCAACCGAGCAGAAGAGCAAATACACTCCATTGGTCATGTGGTTCCCTTAAATGGTCACACTGGTATTGGCAAAGCAGCTTGAAATGGGCACTTCACAACAAATCATTTTGAACTACTGCAACTAATTTTAAGCTCTGGGAGGAAACTATTATTACTATTTTTATAACCGACCACAAGAATACAGGCAGTACACAGGGTAGTTACTTTTGTTTCTAAGAGAAGGGGGTTGGTAAATTATAATAACCAAGCCATTTTTCTCTCTTCCGTTTTAGTCCAACTTGTGGGAGAGGAGAGGCACTAAGGGATCAGTCAATGTGCCAGTAGACACTATGACAGCTGCTCCTCTCACCCTGGAGGCACATCTGATTTCAGACCTGGACACCCCCTGCCAACCTCACCTGGGCCTGGGCCAACTCAGACTGCTGGAAGGGCTCCATTTTGTAATATCAGCAAAGATGAAACATCAAATCTCACTTGTGACCTAAAGCAGATTAGAATTCAACCACCAGAACAGAGCAGGACGGCCCCAAAGGCAAACCGATTACTGTTCACCTAGCCTTGTGTCCACTTAACAGGTCGAAGTGGGGAAGCAGTGTTAATGATATATAAAAGGACTGCATTGGAGATCAAATCAAAGCAGTTCACTCAACTGTCCGGACATTAAACGGTGGTAAAATAGACCTAAGATATTACAAGCCACAATTACATACACAGACTCCTATTTCACCTGGCACAAAACTATGCGGTTTCATTATCATAATTCAATTAACAAAGGATATATAATAACTCTCAGAGATCAGTACTATGATAGGTATAGCAGATTTCTTCGGCTTTATCTTACAGGAAGAAAGATGATCCTATGAAACACATTCATCTGTTGGTTTGAGGTGACCTTACAGCTGACAAGCACTTATCTGCACGGTCAAAAGGCAGGTCTGTTAAATGCTTTAGTAGGGTGTTTTCCACAGCACTGTACATTGGACTACATTAATCACACAACTTGCTGATCAGCCTACGGTCAACAAAAAAGCAGTATAACCCAAAGCTATGGCCAAACGTGACAGCTATAGTCAAAGCAAGATGTGTAGATATCAAATAACACAATACATTCTGGCAGATGCACCCACTGACACACTAAAATTAGTCCCATTACTCAACATCTATATTTAAAAAAAAATATATATATATATATATATATATATATGTATATATATATTAAGAACAGGACTGAGTCAAAGTAAGGTGATAATGCATAGATGTTGGTAGGACAATAAAAGCCCACAGTGATACACCTGGATATAAAAAACATGGAACATTTTTATAATAAAAAATTACAGGGGGTACTGCCAAATGGCTTTAAAACCATGATAAAACTGTACGCGTCTCTAACACCACCGATTGCTTTATAGACAAACAATGCATCCCAGCCCTGCAGGCAAATGGTTGTTCATCTAGTCCGGGCTTGAATAAATATATATAAAAGGGGGGCTGCCATTCAGGCATTTCTTCTGTCACACTAATTGAAAATGATATTAAATTAACCCCTGAAAGTTTTGTAGTAGTTTACCACCAGATTAAATAAAATACAGAAACACAAATTTATCTGCTGTTAAATTCCCCAAATAAGACAGTCTATTTCACTTAAGCAATGAGTATCTGTTTTTTGGTGGAGATGGATCACATCCCAACTATGGTATAGACTATGAAAACACACTCAGTAGTTCGGGGGGGCAGGCTGCTTGATCATACTCTGGAGCTTTGAAAAGCGGTGGCACAAACACTGCGTGCATTCGGCCCCCAGTCAACACAGGGCACCACGCGTTCGGTTTTGGCACTGCTTTTCAGTGCCCAAGAGGGTCACAAAGGGCTTTGATTACCATTTTCTAATCCATTATACACCAAACAAAATAATGTTAACATACGATTAAATTGTGCAATGTGTTAAATTACAATAGCGAATTATTGCATTTACAAAAAAAAAAAATCTAAAACACATAATAGAAGGGGGGAAAGGTCTGGATCTGATGGGAGAAATACACTGGTCCTAAAAAAACTCACAACAAAATGTAAATATCAGAATACAGTGTAGTTTCAGTAATCTGTTGGATTCTGAGTGAAAGTAAGAAATGCATAATATTTTACTGTGTTGAGTACAGTAGGTTTTCTTAAAGTGTAAAACTGGGGGAGATGGGGGGGCTGTTGCTTGGCAAAGCTGAGAGATGTGTAATGCTTGTAAGACTGTGAGGGGGGGGGTGGAGGGGGCGGGGTGCCTTTCAGGGATATTTCTGTACGTTTACCCTTGTTGTGAACAACATACCTGTCCATAGTTGTCTATTCCAGTAACTAATCTATTGAGATTTAGTAAATCAAAAGCGGTCCTTAATGAATATCCAACAGTTGTGAGTCCGACTGCTTGCAGGTTCTTCAGCTCAGTCATAAACGTTGCATGGTTTTCTTTCCACCCCGCCTAAAAAATTAAAATCAACAATATATTTATATAGATATATAATCAGCCACACACATTTTTCCTACATTAAACATCAGGCATAATTGTTCAAGCCATTAAAATAAACTGAACCACTGTTAAGTTATATAAGGTACATTTTGCAAAACCTGACAAAAACACACACATAATATAGAATACATACTCAGTTATATATTCCACTTCAGGGCTGATGCATATGTCCCTCTAAAGTGTTTTTTCTACTATTCTCTAATTACATTAAACTCCATCATAACGTGCTGGTTCATTTTAGAGTCGAGATTGAGCTCAAACTTAAACAAATAAATAAACATTTGTCAACAAGACCAAAAAAAGCTTAAACTCTCAAATCTCCCTTTAAAGCACACTACACCCCAGCTCCCCCACTCCCTCCCTCCCTCCCTCAACTTGACACTTATCTGTTTGTATAAATATCACCCAGAGTTCATTGCTGCACACTGAAACAAAATGTCGGCCATGTTTTAATAAGGCAACGAACGCTCCCGTCTGGATTTCTTAAATTGAGTGTCATAACTGAAAGTGGACCAGCGAAAGGGCCGACAGAGAAGCGGCTGGAAAAGAGGATTTGATGGGAAATAAACACGTTTACCTTGATCCCATAGGGCGCCTCCTCGAAAGAAACCAACATGTACCTGTCGCCCCTGCTCGCCGGATCTCGGGATCTGAGCTGTTGGGAGACAGAAATGCAAAGAGATGAGGCAGAATCATGTACAGTAACTTTTACACCAGAAAAGCACACATCGGTCGCCCCTGTCTGGAGGGTCGAGCTGCTCGGGGTCGCTGTCCCTCCCAGGGTCGTTACAGTACCTTCATGAAAGTCTCAACAGCGCCTTTGGCTATGTCCAGATAGGTAGTGCCCAGATGGGTGCGCTGGTTCATTGAAGCGGACGTGTCTATCAGGAAAAGTAAAACGGGCATTGTTTTGGTGATGACACGTACTGCATGGACTTAGTGTCAGTAGATCGGCCCAAAAACAAATCAGTCTTTTTCTCCCCTCCTGCTGCTTCAGTAATCATGGATCTCACACATTCTTTGGAAAGTGTAAGAAGAGTGGATGTAGATGCCCTGTATCCTTAATTATTTCAAATAAACCTCAAACCCTGGGGGAAGGTTATTGGTTTACAAGGGATATATATATATTTTTTTCGTTTTGGTTATTATTCTGTAAATTTTACGCAAGTTTCTGGAAAAAAAACCCGAACAGAATAGTCCTCTGACACTTTGCCTCTATCTCTCCCTGTACTAAAGTCTCTCTGTCTCACTCACTGGTTTTAACCCCGGCTAGAGACTTGGCCCCGCCTCCCCAGCGGCGTTCGGGGGGTCATGTGATTCAGGGTTCTGCTTCTGATAGGTCGGTGGGAATTCTCTCATTAACATATCTAAATAAGGCTAGAGCCGAGAGCCTGCTCGTCGCTGTTACGCATGCGTGAGGCCAAGACGACTGGAATGTTAAAAAAGTCGCTGAGTGGCGCATGCGCGCTAGGCTTTGTGCACATTACAAAGGCAAATGCGATGGTTTGTGTGTGCTGAGTTATGTAAAACACGAATATCCCCTTTGCATTGTTTTATATTATTTAATATTTATTCAAATGAAAAAATGAAGCGTGGGGGCAATTTGCTGAGTGCCTGCTAATAACCTTTTGTTTGGCTGGCTTATTTTACATAATGCGAGTTCCGTTTCTTCCGAGATGCAGACATATAGCGCTCGTTTTCACTTAACGAGTAATATGGAGATACACAATCCGACGCAGCAAGTTAATGTTGAGTCTGAACCTGCTGTTAAAATGCCTTCCGTGTTGATAAATCATATGCGTGATCTGGTATAGAGATCTGAACTGTAAAGGAGGCACAGAGCAGACAGGATAAGGGTGCACAAAAATAGACATCATAACAGCAAAGGTGGGTTTATTCTACATCAATTTGGAAAACAAACCCGCTTTTACTTGACCGAAGCTTCGATCAAAGTCTGTATTTGACTTCCAAAGAGAAAGGCCATAAATAACTAGCGAATCCAGCCCAATGGTTTTTGTCTTTAATTCCTAAAATAAAAAAACACTGACATCATACACATCCTGTTCAAACAAGAACAATGAAATATAAGATCTGCCTGATTGTTTTTATCAAGTAAATTAGCCTACCTACATATAACCTGTGATCGAAATACTTGATCTGTATGATTCCATGTACATGTTTAAATTTGATCTGTGTCTTTGTGTATACTATCAATAAACAATACAACCTGATTTGTCTATAGAGTATACTGTAAATAAATTGTGTCTAGCATATCTAGGAATACATTGTTTCACATATCAGTTCCATGTCCCTCTATTGTACTCTATTTAATTTACAGTCAGATGTAACTCATTCAGACACAAGAGTCTTTTCAATAGCATTGCAAGCTGCTCACAAAAATAGCAATACAATCTCTGTCTACACAGACACATACATATTCATATACATATACACAAATGTTCACACCTATAATTCTGTTCTTGAAGTCTCAGGATCCCAGTGGAATCTGTTTAGAGGTGCTTTGTGGTTTATTGTGTTGGGTTGTGTGCATTTATATTATACAAGACATGCCCCACATGGTATGAAGCACTTTTTGTTGCTGCCATAACACACCTAGTTAGGTTCCATGTAGCCATAATAATTTTACCGGGCCAATAATAGTACAAATTAAATCAAACATTGGCTGAGTTTAAACATGTATATTTGTTTTTTATGTAAAAAGTCACAGGACAGTACAGGAGTACATATGGTGTTGTCTGGCTTCTGTGAATTGTCATTTGCAATTGCTTTCAAGATGCTTTCAGGTTTCCATGCACAAGCATGTTAGGATAAATACCTTCTTAAATGTAAATTAAAATGTTATAGTTAATGCTGTCGATCAAGTATGCTACTTGCCGTATTGCCTTATTATCTAATGTTATACACATTATTGAGTAAAAACAAACAGACAGTCACTTCCCACTGAAGCCAAAACAGCAGAGTCCCTGACCACCTGATGCATCTTTTCAGACTCTACTTGTAATTTAATCATTTATTCTCCTGTAAGATTGCACTTACACAACGTTTTGTCATACTCTTGCTTGTGCATTACTTGCACTTGTATTGTTTATTTTGATTCCCCTATGCTCCCTCTCCCTTAGCTCTTAACTTTGACTTAACATCTTGTCTGCACTTATCAGCTTTTACATTCTAGGATGTAAGACCATATACACTCACCTAAAGGATTATTAGGAACACCATACTAATACTGTGTTTGACCCCCTTTCGCCTTCAGAACTGCCTTAATTCTATGTGGCATTGATTCAACAAGGTGCTGAAAGCATTCTTTAGAAATGTTGGCCCATATTGATAGGATAGCATCTTGCAGTTGATGGAGATTTGTGGGATGCACATCCAGGGCACGAAGCTCCCGTTCCACCACATCCCAAAGATGCTCTATTGGGTTGAGATCTGGTGACTGTGGGGGCCAGTTTAGTACAGTGAACTCATTGTCATGTTCAAGAAACCAATTTGAAATGATTCGACCTTTGTGACATGGTGCATTATCCTGCTGGAAGTAGCCATCAGAGGATGGGTACATGGTGGTCATAAAGGGATGGACATGGTCAGAAACAATGCTCAGGTAGGCCGTGGCATTTAAACGATGCCCAATTGGCACTAAGGGGCCTAAAGTGTGCCAAGAAAACATCCCCCACACCATTACACCACCACCAGCAGCCTGCACAGTGGTAACAAGGCATGATGGATCCATGTTCTCATTCTGTTTACGCCAAATTCTGACTCTACCATCTGAATGTCTCAACAGAAATCGAGACTCATCAGACCAGGCAACATTTTTCCAGTCTTCAACTGTCCAATTTTGGTGAGCTTGTGCAAATTGTAGCCTCTTTTTCCTATTTGTAGTGGAGATGAGTGGTACCCGCTGGGGTCTTCTGCTGTTGTAGCCCATCCGCCTCAAGGTTGTACGTGTTGTGGCTTCACAAATGCTTTGCTGCATACCTCGGTTGTAACGAGTGGTTATTTCAGTCAAAGTTGCTCTTCTATCAGCTTGAATCAGTCGGCCCATTCTCCTCTGACCTCTAGCATCAACAAGGCATTTTCGCCCCCACAGGACTGCCGCATACTGGATGTTTTTCCCTTTTCACACCATTCTTTGTAAACCCTAGAAATGGTTGTGTGTGAAAATCCCAGTAACTGAGCAGATTGTGAAATACTCAGACCAGCCCGTCTGGCACCAAAAACCATGCCATGCTCAAAATTGCTTAAATCACCTTTCTTTCCCATTCAGACATTCAGTTTGGAGTTCAGGAGATTGTCTTGACCAGGACCACACCCCTAAATGCATTGAAGCAACTGCCATGTGATTGGTTGGTTAGATAATTGCATTAATGATAAATTGAACAGGTGTTCCTAATAATCCTTTAGGTGAGTGTATATATATATATATATATATATATATAAAATATATAATCCCTTTTTAGTATAATTGTGATTTTGTTTTGTTATATAAAGACTAATGAATTGAACGTTTAACAATGTGTCACTATATGTATATACAAAACACCTTATTATCATAATCATAACGATTACCTATGATACATTTCCTAACATTTCCATTAGGGGAGTTAAGCTTTATTAATGGATTAGTTTGTTTTCATGAGACTCAATTGCAGCACACGTTACCTGTCTTTATTGACAAGTATAAAGGACAGAATAATCTTTACAATAGCAAATGGAAGTAATTACCTACCATGCATTCACAGGCAATCTCGGAGAGGAACTGGATGCTTATTTAGGAAGAACTTGTTCTTGTTCTGTGTGTTGTCTGTTCAATATTCCTTGTTGTTAACTCTGCTAGGACTAATTTTGCATCCAAAATGGTTACAAATGTTATGAGGATTTTAAAATCTGATCAGGAAACCAAATACTATTATTGAATGTATTGAAGTCCCCTGGGAACTGAATGTTTAATTTAACTTTGTGAAAGACAGACATTAATCACAATCTTATCAGATGTTCTGTTGTTGTTGTTCTTGTTATTATTTTTTTAATTGTTAACATTTTAGTGGAAAATAACAACCCAAACCAGCAAGATTTTATACAAATTAAATAAGTCAGAAATTGAGATGTGAACATAGTATTAAACATCTGCCTAAATCTAAGCAATGTAATTATATATATATATATATATATATACACTCACCTAAAGGATTATTAGGAACACCATACTAATACTGTGTTTGACCCCCTTTCGCCTTCAGAACTGCCTTAATTCTACGTGGCATTGATTCAACAAGGTGCTGAAAGCATTCTTTAGAAATGTTGGCCTATATTGATAGGATAGCATCTTGCAGTTGATGGAGATTTGTGGGATGCACATCCAGGGCACGAAGCTCCCGTTCCACCACATCCCAAAGATGCTCTATTGGGTTGAGATCTGGTGACTGTGGGGGCCAGTTTAGTACAGTGAACTCATTGTCATGTTCAAGAAACCAATTTGAAATGATTCGACCTTTGTGACATGGTGCATTATCCTGCTGGAAGTAGCCATCAGAGGATGGGTACATGGTGGTCATAAAGGGATGGACATGGTCAGAAACAATGCTCAGGTAGGCCGTGGCATTTAAACGATGCCCAATTGGCACTAAGGGGCCTAAAGTGTGCCAAGAAAACATCCCCCACACCATTACACCACCACCAGCAGCCTGCACAGTGGTAACAAGGCATGATGGATCCATGTTCTCATTCTGTTTACGCCAAATTCTGACTCTACCATCTGAATGTCTCAACAGAAATCGAGACTCATCAGACCAGGCAACATTTTTCCAGTCTTCAACTGTCCAATTTTGGTGAGCTTGTGCAAATTGTAGCCTCTTTTTCCTATTTGTAGTGGAGATGAGTGGTACCCGGTGGGGTCTTCTGCTGTTGTAGCCCATCCGCCTCAAGGTTTGTATGTGTTGTGGCTTCACAAATGCTTTGCTGCATACCTCGGTTGTAACGAGTGGTTATTTCAGTCAAAGTTGCTCTTCTATCAGCTTGAATCAGTCGGCCCATTCTCCTCTGACCTCTAGCATCAACAAGGCATTTTCGCCCACAGGACTGCCGCATACTGGATGTTTTTCCCTTTTCAAACCATTCTTTGTAAACCCTAGAAATGGTTGTGCGTGAAAATCCCAGTAACTGAGCAGATTGTTAAATACTCAGACCGGCCCGTCTGGCACCAACAACCATGCCACGCTCAAAATGGCTTAAATCACCTTTCTTTCCCATTCAGACATTCAGTTTGGAGTTCAGGAGATTGTCTTGACCAGGACCACACCCCTAAATGCATTGAAGCAACTGCCTTGTGATTGGTTGGTTAGATAATTGCATTAATGAGAAATTGAACAGGTGTTCCTAATAATCCTTTAGGTGAGTGTATATATATATATATATATAGACACTATATATAAAGTTTACTACGAATGTATATTTATTTTAATAAATAATTAGGCTGCTCAGTCACACATTGACTTGCTTAAAGTTAACATCATGAAGAATAATAAACAGATTGCTTGCTGTGCTGGATTGGGTGCAAGGAATCTTGCTGATTGTGTCTCCTGGCTGAAAGGCTACAATTGTATACAATACAGAGGCTGGGCTGTTCTGCAGGGAGTGTGTTTCCACTGCCTCTCCAGAGGTAAACAGTAAACACACACAGCCATACTACTATTACTACTTAGAATAAGATGTTAATTATAATTACTTAAATTTAACTTTTTTTATTGCTACATTTGTTTCATGCTTGTATGCATGATGAGTGTTCTTGGTCAAACTGGGAACATTTTAATTAAACAATGGCAGGTCATATTAAAATAATACCAGCATTCTACTGCAGCAATGTTGCTGTGAACACTCTTGCAAGATTTGAAACCTCCTTATGCCAGATGCAATATTTATACACATACATTTCTTAGAAAAGTACGTTTTCAGAAAAGGAAATGCCCGGATGCATTAATTTAAAATAAATCAATAAAGCAATGCATATCAAATTGCATTCATAAAGGCAGGTTTCTTAATTTCAAGAAGCATGCCAATCATATTTCAACTGCAAAATCAAGTTTGAAAAATCACATACAATCAAATTGTGTGTTCTGCCTTTTTAAGAGAACACAGCGATCCCGCATTGCGCAAGCGCACTGGACATTTCCCGCGGACGCGACTGCCTGCGCTCATGGGCGCTGTGAACACGCCGTCAGCTGACTAGTAGCATCACTGCTCGTCACCCCGCACTGTATACACACACCACAGTCGGGCAGGGTTGTTATGATACCCAGGGAAAAGGGGGGAAAAGGGACTATTGCTTCTCCATGGCCGCAGAAATACACCCGAAACCGCAGACCCGTAGACCCGTCCTTCTGAATAAGATCGAAGCGTCGCAAGATGTGGTCAACACGGCGGTGATCATCCCCAAGGAGGATGGGGTCATCAGCGTCTCAGAGGACAGGTAGGCGAATCACGTCCTTCCAGCGAAAATAGCATTGCAGCCTGCATGGCGATCTCTGTATGAACCAGAACTAGGTTTGCAGATTGTCAAAGGAAGTGCTTGTCTTGGAAAAAGACATGCTGCTGCGCATTAGACTGGGATTGCTGCTCCAGCGCATGATTGAGGTCTTGAGAGCGTATGAAGACATCAGCCATTTAAAGCCCCAATGCAGAATGCGTTCATTACACAGTCGCAGGTCCTTCACAGTCACTGCATGGATATTGACTCCCCCAACACGAAATGAGCTGCAGCTTTCAACTCAGGCAAAGTTGGGGAAAGTAATTGTAAGTGATGTTATCATAAACAATGTATGCACATAATGCACATTATAGATATTGTGTAGATCACGTATTGTAATCTTGTTATGCTTTAAATTATTTTTGTACAATGAACGAACATCAGTGTGGGGATGATCTGTCAGCTGACTTGACAAGACACCATAGGTCAATTACTCCCTCTTCCTATTCGCTCAGCTATGCAGTCAAGTTGTAACAGGCAGATCTAGAGCACTGACACTAAACTATGTAACAATTAGGTTGGTTTTACATAATGTACCAGCTTTTAATTGTGCCTGAAGTAATCTATACAGTACACATTTACGTATAGTATATCCCAATTAATCTTTTGTATAGTAAAAAATGACTCCAAAGAATTCTGAAGCATGAACTGCTGCCTGCCAGGGATTTATTAAAACTGATATAAGTAGAAATAAGGCTGGGAGTAATACTGGGGTCTGTGCAACTGTCTATGGTGGAACCACTCAGTGTCTGCTTAACTTACTGTCAAAAGTAAGTCTGAATAGTAAATGCATAGTTAAATAAATATATTTTTGTTATCATTATAACTAATTGTATTCTACTGACACCTGTATACACATTCAACAACATAATTGTACTATATTTAGTGAACTGTAAAAAGTCACAGAGCAAAATTTATATAGTGTATAGTGTGGTATGTTATACAGTGAGGGAAAAAAGTATTTGATCCCCTGCTGATTTTGTACGTTTGCCCACTGACAAAGAAATGATCAGTCTATAATTTTAATGGTAGGTGTATTTTAACAGTGAGAGACAGAATAACAACAAACAAATCCAGAAAAACGCATTTCAAAAAAGTTAAAAATTGATTTGCATGTTAATGAGGGAAATAAGTATTTGACCCCTTCGACTTAGTACTTGGTGGCAAAACCCTTGTTGGCAATCACAGAGGTCAGACGTTTCTTGTAGTTGGCCACCAGGTTTGCACACATCTCAGGAGGGATTTTGTCCCACTCCTCTTTGCAGATCCTCTCCAAGTCATTAAGGTTTCGAGACTGACGTTTGGCAACTCGAACCTTCAGCTCCATCCACAGATTTTCTATGGGATTAAGGTCTGGAGACTGGCTAGGCCACTCCAGGACCTTAATGTGCTTCTTCTTGAGCCACTCCTTTGTTGCCTTGGCTGTGTGTTTTGGGTCATTGTCATGCTGGAATACCCATCCACGACCCATTTTCAATGCCCTGGCTGAGGGAAGGAGGTTCTCACCCAACATTTGACGGTACATGGCCCCGTCCATCGTCACTTTGATGCAGTGCAGTTGTCCTGTCCCCTTAGCAGAAAAACACCCCCAAAGCATAATGTTTCCAACTCCATGTTTGACGGTGGGGATGGTGTTCTTGGGGTCATTCCTCCTCCTCCAAACACGGCGAGTTGAGTTGATGCCAAAGAGCTCGATTTTGGTCTCATCTGACCACAACACTTTCACCCAGTTCTCCTCTGAATCATTCAGATGTTCATTGGCAAACTTCAGACGGGCCTGTACATGTGCTTTCTTGAGCAGGGGGACCTTGCGGGCGCTGCAGGATTTCAGTCCTTCATGGCGTAGTGTGTTACCAATTGTTTTCTTGGTGACTATGGTCCCAGCTGCCTTGAGATCATTAACAAGATCCTCCCGTGTAGTTCTGGGCTGATTCCTCACCGTTCTCATGATCATTGAAACTCCACGAGGTGAGATCTTGCATGGAGCCCCAGACCGAGGGAGACTGAGTTATTTTGTGTTTCTTCCATTTGCGAATAATCGCACCAACTGTTGTCACCTTCTCACCAAGCTGCTTGGCGATGGTCTTGTAGCCCATTCCAGCCTTGTGTAGGTCTACAATCTTGTCCCTGACATCCTTGGACAGCTCTTTGGTCTTGGCCATGGTGGAGAGTTTGGAATCTGATTGATTGATTGCTTCTGTGGACAGGTGTCTTTTATACAGGTAACGAGCTGAGATTAGGAGCAGTCCCTTTAAGAGAATGCTCCTAATCTCAGCTCGTTATCTGTATAAAAGACACCTGGGAGCCAGAAATCTTGCCGATTGATAGGGGATCAAATACTTATTTCCCTCATTAACATGCAAATCAATTTATAACTTTATTGAAATGCGTTTTTCTGGATTTTTTTGTTGTTATTCTGTCTCTCACTGTTAAAATACACCTACCATTAAAATTATAGACTGATCATTTCTTTGTCAGTGGGCAAACGTACAAAATCAGCAGGGGATCAAATACTTTTTTCCCTCACTGTATATGAATGCATAATTAGAGTACAAGGTACATCAGCTACGTAAATGAGGTGAATGCATACTACAAAATATGTCTGCAGAGAAAGTGTGTAGCAAAACCACAAGTTAGACGACAGGTGCATGCGATCTTATCTTAGACACTTTCCTGTGTGAGTAACTGATTAAAACTGCCTTCTGGGTTCCTTTCAGATTTACAGTACACACAAGTGGAAGTGTCTACAAAGAATATACTATAGTTTGAACCCTGTATTTTGCATCACTGAAATACAGTTTGAAAAGCCATTATATACAAAATGCAGGATCCTAATTATAGCACCTCGGAACGAGAGTCATAGGTTATATCATTAGGAAGTAAAGTATTATTTGCTTAATATCAGTAGAAGAATCAATGCACATGATGGCTGGATTTTGTGTGTGTTGAGAACAGCATAAAATAGATTGTATGTTAAGCATATTTTTGCCTGTCACATCTATTGCTTTTGTAGACATCTAGTGACCTTTTTTCTGCATGGTGGTGAGCTCAGCCATAGCTGTGCACATGATTACAGATAAGTTGGGTTTCCTGGCATCCGTTTTCCATAGCCTCATTCAACAGCAGCAGAAATGCAGGCAAAACCACTATGAAATGTGAGATTTTAATACATAATTACGTTGGAAGATTTTAGTTTTTATTAATGCCTTTCCCCCCCTCTTACCTAAGCTTTTGCTGTCTTTTCAGGACAATCAGAGTATGGCTGAAGAGGGACAGTGGGCAGTACTGGCCCAGTATCTACCACTCTATGCCATGTAAGCGTTCATTGGCTATCCCCTCCCTTGTTTTGAGCAGTACCACTGTTGAATCATTGTGCTATACTCGTCTGTCCTTTGTTCTTGATTCTGACTGGGCTTGCTTTGCTGTTATTGCCCATGCTTCCCTTTGCCTAACCACAATTCAATATGCTGTATGTTGCCCTTCTCTGTTCACTGCCCACACTCCTCACCACATGTCCAATACTTAATTCTTATTTCATACAAAGTTGTAGCTGGGTATTGTAATGTCAGAGACAGAAGGCCATTTTCAAAGAAACTTTCCTCTACTCTAAAATGACAGTTTGAAAAAGGGAAACTATGGCTTAAAAAATAAAAAAAGAATCTCAAAAAAAGATATACGTGTCACTTTACAACTGCAGTATAAAAAGTCCCTGAGTATGCAGCATTTCTGAAAGGTTCTTGCAGTTAGAGTTACCTTGGTATCTCAGCCTCTCTTTTCTCAAAAGCTGGGTTTTGTCGAAAAAAGAGGGAAAATGGACAATGGCGAGTGTACATTCCTGCACTGTTCAAACATTCAGTTCATTTAAGAGTCATTCTACCCATTGCTCAAAATCTGTAGGATCAGCGTCAGTGTAAAAAAAATATTAGTAGCCAACATTTTTAAGTTTCTTGAACACTTGCGCAAGTGGGGTAAATTCCACAGAAATGCAATAGCTGAAAAAACTGATTATCAAAACACATTTAAAGATCTGTCCATTCTGGAAACCAAGTGATGCTTTTCTGTCACTACCTGCATTATTGTAGTTTTCTAGGCAGGTGTATTGACATATAAATCATAATTGTATCATTCATCAGAACTTATACAGACTACAATATTTTGCAAATCAAGCAATAGAAAATCTAATGTTAGTTTTTAGTAATAATGTTGGAGTGGTTTTGCATTGGGGAGCTTTTATGTTATCTTTAATATTTGTCAGTTTCCTTATGGTTGCCACAAGATATTCCGGAGCAGTAAGAATCCAGTGGAGGAAGAAATATTAGTCTGAATTAAAAAAAGTGCAGGAGTAGCTGTACTAACTTGCATTTGTTGCTTGCCCCTCCTCCTCATAGCTCCATGTTCCTGTATGTCTTTCAATCCAGAGACGAGGAGGCTGTCTGTTGGAATGGACAGTGGACAGATTTCTGTAAGTCAATCCCGCTGAATAGAGAGCAGATGACTTCCGATCAGATAGGCCTCTTTGGTTATCCACCGTGGAGATGTGGAGGGAATGAAAAAAGGGACATATCACTTGATTGAAACAAGAAAAAGGACACCTCCGTTTTTTGATCTGGGATTTATTGAATGAAGTCCGTAAACTCTGCAGGGCTGTGAGGATCAAAGGTTTAAGACATTTGAAGAAAGGGTCAACTCCACTCTGCTGCAATAAACAAAACAAAAATCTTATTTACATTTTCACAGGCCTTACTCCTTTCCTCTATTAATTGTGCATGAGGCCTGACAATCATGGGTAAAGCCTGACTGTCCAAGTTAAATATTATTAAAATTAACTGATTGGTACATGTACTGATGTACTAGTTTCCATTGAGAAACAATTGTCAATGAATGTAGGAGAGCTTGAGATCCTTAACACAAGGTTTTTTTTCTCTGCAAATTTGAACGCGCTATAATGTCGGGCAAAGAGGAAATGTAGTTAGAGCAATTATATAATACCAGTATGGGAAGTATTTGTTGGTATCAAGACTCAAGAAAACAAAATGACCCCCCCCCACAAAAAAAACTGTAATGAAAGGATTTACCATCCTGCCTTTGTGGTCAATTTTTTTCCTCAGTCAGTGTGTTTTGTTTGAGTTTGCTCCTTCTATGCTGTTTCAGTATTTTGTTTATTATTGGATCTTTTCAAATGTCCATATTACAAAATGTGCTTTTCCGTTTCCTCAGGAATTTACCCTTTCTGAAGATTACAACAAGATGACCCCAGCACGGAGCTACCAGGGTGAGACAGGATGTTTGGGTTCATAAATTTCATCAGCTTACTGCAACTGAATGCTAACTACAGGAGTTCACAGCAGGGACACAATTTTCTTCAAAAATGCCAAAGTGCACTTTTTTTATAATCCGTTCACAAAAGTTACTTGTTTTCTCATTTATTTCCCCCCTTAACTAGCAGTTAGATTTGACAGGGGTGTATTGTAACATCACAGGACTCTTCAGATTCAGCGTACATTTAGGATTGTGGCTTTGCTACTGCACTGCTTTCCACTCTCCCAGTCTTACACTGCATTTGCTGCTGACACTGTGGTTCTGCGGTCTTCCTCCCTCCTCTGTAACACAGTGTTTTTGTGCCGTAGCTCACCAAGGCAGAGTGACGGTGGTGCTGTTTGTGCTGGAGATGGAGTGGGTGCTAAGCACTGGGCAGGACAAGAACTTCACTTGGCACTGCTCCGAGAGTGGGCAGAGACTGGGTGGATATCGCACCACGGCCTGGGTGTCCGGGCTGCAGTATCCTTCCACACAGGGTTGGGAGCTCTTCAAGTTGCATTTCGTGGGTGGGTTCTTACACTGCCAGACTGATCATCTCAGCAGGAAGCCTGTCTGAGGAATGTTGCTGGAAAACAAGTTTTTCTACATGAGTTTATTTTGACTCACGCTTGCTTGACACATATTCAGATTCCATGCTTTAATGTGAAATAAATAAATTGCAATCTGTCAACCTGTGATTTAGAACGACAAAGAGAATGGAATGTAGGAAGTCATTCAGTGACCTACAACCCAGACACTTGTAATCACTGTAGTGCTGGGCTAGGACTTCAGGGGTGTTGTGCTTGAATTTACCAGATATTTACAGATTTGTGAAAGGAGAAATCGCCACTAGAATGTGATATTTCATCTACAGCCATAAACAAGTCTGATTTATGTCTAGCAGTTAGTTTTAATCAACTAAGAAAGAATGAGGCCAGTTGGGCCCTTGCTCCTGCTTAAACAATTTAGGAAGAATATCATTTTTGCTCCTGAATTGAAGCAGGGAAACTTGCCCAGCATAAAGACAACCCTTAACCAGTGTGGTCAGGTTTGATGTTGAGACGAGACATGCTTTTGTGGGCGATCACTCGGGCCAGGTGACCATCCTAAAACTGGAGCAGGACAACTGCAGCCTCGTCACCACCTTTAAAGGACACACAGGTATGTCTTAGCTCTGCTGTCTATAGCCTTCTCAGGTATTATTCTTAAGGTCTGTGATATTCCCATACTTTAATTAATTAATCCCATAACTGTTTCTAAGTTTGTTGTCTCAGTTATATTTACATGAGTTCTGTAACCACTCACTCTTACATACTAGTCAGTTTGTATTGAGCATCAGTTAACTCTAAAAGACATTCTACGAGTCTAAACTCACAATTTGTGTATTTCAAATTTAGGCAAATGTTACTCTATAAAATAACCACAACCCATCTTTCCGGCACTATGCAGGATGAGCTACACATTACAGGGAAGTGAAACTAAGTGGAAATGTATAAATAGCAATTTGAAGGTATCAGTAATTTTAACATCTGTCTTCTCCCCAAGGAAATCTTGAGAGCACTTGTGTTTTCTCGGTAGTTCTATCAAGTTTTCAAAGACTTGTCCAAACTTGGTATTTGTTAATGGAACCTGACTATCCCCAGTGGTTTGTAGAGATGCATCACCAACAGCATAGTTCCTAAAATTCACACTAAAATTTGCTGCTGGGTCATCGCCTTATATAGGGGCCTCCAGTCAGAGTACTTTAAAAGAACCCCTTTGAGCTGTAAGGATTGCTTTCCTTAATTACAGAGTTTGGCCTTTTTGCCAGTTGAAAAAAATAATAATCTCATTTTAACTGCAAATTCTGCAGGAGGAAAGTTTTTTTTTTTTTTGCTTTGAACTTAGTGGCACAATTTATTTTAAAGATTCAAACATTCAGGAGATATACTTTTATATTTTCAACAGAGTTGTTCTGATGACCTTGTTGGATTAATCCCTTTGTGAATTCCTCTCAGGGTTCCACTAGGTCAGTAAAGAGTCTTGGATTATGGCCACCAAGCTGTTCGATCCAGGGAGGAGGACTGCCATTGCTTACATTACTTACACTTAGATGATTATTTGATTGTCCTTAGTCCATTTTGTGTGATATACTTTCTTAGGTTTTCTTCTGACTCCACTACTGGAATGTTCCTCTAGACACGGTGCATTGATGATGCCCTTCTCAGTTTTGTCCTGACAACTGAGCTGCCCCAGTCAGCATGGCAGGCCGGAGCCCCAACTGGGACTGGTTATGTAATGGTGACATAAGCAATGTCTGGCTGTCAGTTTCTCTCTGGCCAGCTGGTGGAAACTCCAAGATAAATGTGGCATTCTTCATGAATTGTTAGCCAAGGCAAAAAATGAAAACCCAAAAATGGGATTTGATCAATTTAAAACAGCCTTATATGTCTAATGTTGTACCATGTTAGCCAGGTCGCCGAGTGGGGAGTCCTGACCCAGATAGTGAAGTTAAGCTGTTGTGTCTCTCTCCAGGCAGTGTGACGGCTCTGTGCTGGGATCCAGTCCAGAGGGTCCTTTTCTCAGGGAGCTCTGACCACTCCATCATCATGTGGGACATTGGAGGCAGGAAAGGAACCGCCATTGAACTGCAGGGTCACAAGTAAGTGTTAAAAAAGTGTACGATAGACCAGTGGCAAACACTCTGCCCAGGCTGAGCAAGCTTGTACACAGTGGCACGTAGCAGGCTGCTGTGGAGGGGGGAATCCCAAATGGTTTGATGTCACCTGAATGAGAAACTGTGTCTCTCTGACTGAGGACTTTATCCAGTTGAACAGTGTTGATTGACTCCTTAGAAATAATACTCTTTCTTTGTTAAACTAGAGAAATAATAAAAGGTGTTAAAGTGGTATCCCTCAAAGTATAAATATTAAAAAAATTAAAAAGTTTTGTAAGGGTTGAAGGTAAACCACAGCTCTAATACTTAAAACATAGAAAGGTAAAACCAACAAAATAAAAATAGATGCATCACATGCTTCAAAGACTACCTTCCATCTTGAGGAATCTTTCCTGGATTCAGATTTTAGCCTTTTTATGCAGTTACCAACGCACTATGCTATATATTATTGTCTAACCACTAAACAAATGCATTCTTGTAGAAAGGCAAAAATGAAAAGGGCAACAACATGAAATTGGCAGTGTGTAGAGCACAGCATACCAGAGCGAAGCACTCTGAGCCAGACTGCCCTTGTCGATGGCTAAGAGCTGCTGCCAACTGTAATGTCTGCCATTGCTGAGATGCTCTCTCCCTTTCCTTTTCCCACGCGCCTTGTACAAGGGCCTCTCTCCCACAGCACTGGGGCTTTCACACATTCTCCGGAAAGACTGGCTTTTTAAAGCTGTGGGCAGCAATTAAAAGTTAATTCCTCCCTATACTTTAAAACAAGAAACTTATAATGTATGTTCAAATGAATGTTTCAGGATAGCATTTTCTGAATAGATATTGCTTAGATTTTTTTGTTTTGGGTCACAGCCTGATTAGTTGATTCAATTATACTCCGTTTAAATCATTTCCCTTTGCCACGCTTGCTTGTTCTCGCAGAACACCGCTCCTCTGAGCAGATCGTGCAGAGGAAGTAAGTTCACATCACATGGTGATAGACAGTGATGACAGAAATATTGACGTGGCTGTGTGTGTGTGTGTGTGTGTCCTCTGCAGTGAGAAAGTCCAAGGCCTTTGCTACGCACCCCACACACGCCAGCTGATCTCTTCCAGCTCTGACGGGGGGATCGTTATCTGGAACATGGACGTTAAGAGGCAAGAGGTCAGAGCTCATGTCCTGCAGGCACTGGGCACTGCATGTCACCAGAGCTGCTAAGGAGATCAGGGTGGGACTCGTGACTGGGGCAGAGGGAGCAGAGAGGCTGCAGTGTGTGAGACCCTGTCCAGGCTGTTATGAAGTTAGAGGACATAATTGCTTCTGAGGATTACTTGTTTACCCTTCAGCCTTCTAAGAACAGAGCCTGAATCTGTCTCAGACCGCAAACAAAAACCGTATTTTAAGTGGCTTCAAATCCAGTAGAGAAGAATTTAATTATCATCCTCAATTTAAGGGATCTATGTCTGATCATACTATGAGTTTTTAGCCAATGAGTTTTAATTTAAAGGGAATTTAACTGAAGAAACTGTGCTGTCTTGACTATGTGAAATGGGCATCCTCAGGTCAGCATCTGGAGCTGTGCACTATCATGTGTGCAGCCCTGAATTCCCCATCTCTGCTGCTGCTGCCCATATCTCTTACAGTGTATGATTGTAGGAGGATGTGATATGAATCCGAAATGGGGAATGCCACAGACCAGGATATGATTTAGATTGATCATTAAGGCGGAGTAGGTTAATAAAAATCTCATCTCAATAAAATTGTGCTTCAGGTTGTACTGTGTGAGGGATGCAGTAAGTAGTGGTTAATATTTAATCTGTGACCCTCTGTTGCTTCCATAAAGTCTTCATAGAGTAATGTTGCTGAATCCTGGGGTTGATTGTTGACTTTGAAATGCAAGGTAAAACAGAGGAACACAAAAAAACAAGTGCACTATTCCAGTGTTTGTACACAGCCCCTTAATTCATATGAGGTTGTATTTCTGCCCCATTCTGTAGACGCCAGAGTGGCTGGACAGTGACTCATGTCAGAAGTGTGAACAACCTTTCTTCTGGAACTTCAAGCAGATGTGGGACAGCAAGAAGATAGGACTGCGGCAGGTAAGCAGGGCCTCGCCATAGAGACGCTCAAATGGGGGTTGTTGGGAAGGCCTAATCTCTCAATGTTTCTAATCTCCTTATTGTAACCCTCCCCTAGTCCTGAACAGCTACAGGTTTTCTTTCCAAACAAACTCTTGATAAGTAATTGGGCCAGTTATTGGCTTACCTAGTAAAATACTGTTTATTAGGTTGAGTATTTTACATTTCTTAAAATAAAACAATTTCAATTTTAATACTTGTGATTAAAATCATTTAAAATATCAATTCTTAAAATCACTTAAAATTTTTAAAATCTTGTGATTTTTAACAAAACTAAAACAATTAACTTTAAAATAAACGTGCTCAAATCAAATAAACAAAACGTGATAAAAGCAAAAACTGCACACCAACAAAAGAGTCAAATACATTGAAAATAACAGAAAATGCATTAGACAAAATAAAGAAACAATTAAAAGGAAAAAATAAAAAACAAACAAAAAAAGTCTAATGCATTTTAAATTAAACCCAAAAACGGTCAATGTATTTGACAACAAAATATAACAAAACTCTACCAAAACCCTAAACAATTGTGATTTAAAAACAACTAAATCTTTAAAAACAATTAAGATTCGTTATTTAAAATCTTTTTTTAAAAATAATCATTCATAAAATCTTTAAAAGATCTTGGACTCGGGCTCCAGCAGGGGGAACTAACCGTCCCCGGAGGTGGGTCCCATCACGGGATCCTGAGCTCCCCCAGATCTTGTATGCGCCAGTTCTTAAAGGCTTCCTCCTTGCCCCTCTGATGGACCTCCAGATTGACGTAGTCTTTTACAAACACCATGCCCCTCCGCGCGATGACGATCGGGTCCAACTCCTGCTTATTGAACAAACAGATGTTCCGTCCCTCCCACAGTGCCTGCTTCACTGCGCAGACGACACGCCACCAGCACCTCAAGGTAGATGTAGAGATTCCCTTGGCTGGACCGTATAGGATCTGCTGGGCGGTCGCCCGCGCAGGAACGGCAAACCTGTGGAGGAACGGAGAAAACAGGAGCCAGACCCTGTGGGCGGAGGGGCACTCACTTATTGGCTTACCTAGTTAAAATGAACACAGTGTTCAGCGTCTGATTGAAGATGCCCACAGTCCGTGAAGGGTAGGAGCTCTCCTACACTAGGACTGGAGACCACAGCCTCGGGGCATAAGCAAAGTGCCTTATGTAAATCCTCTAGTTATCCATAGGCACTCCTGAGCAGCCTGGTAAAACGAGCTCTCTCCTCATCATCTCTTGTGTTCGGATGGCAGCTGTTTGACTATTTAAATATTGCTGTGCTTTATCTTCACTCTGAGCGGAGATTGCAGTATTAGCACCTGGGAATCAAGGTGCCGTGGCTGCAGTTTTTAATGAGTCTTTCTGCGAGTTATTGAAAATGTAAAAGTAAAATATGATTTTCACCAAAAGAAAGTTGATGACTTCACGTCACACATTATTCCAGTTAGATCTTCTTAGAAATGCCTAAAGCTAATGTTCAACTGAAGAAACTCCAGCACTCCATGTGTTTCACCAAAAGGGACCATTTATACTAGGTTTATTGCCATTGTATTTATTGTAGTACCTATGCTCCCACAAACAAGGTTCCCTAAGTGAAAATGTTTATATCAATTTTAATTGAATTACACATTAAGGGCATGTATTGAACAATACTAGGGAACAAAATAAAATAAAAAACATCTGACTTGTTTTATGGCTGTTTTGTGAAGAATTTTCTCCACTTCCTCATAAAAATCTCTAAAACAATAATTAAAATCAGGCCAACAGCAAAGATTTCGACACATCACGGTAAGAATAATTAACTCCAGCTGCTTACATTTACTGCCAGATTCTCCTTGGAATGGATACCTCCTTTCATCAGATAATAGTACACTGATCTCCATATGCTCTGATACTAACATAGTGACATTTCAATATTTTCTGCAAAATTGTGTTGGTATTTGTGCTTTGCAAATCCCTGCTAGTTTTAGGATTGTTTATGCTGCATTCTCGTTTGCGTACATTTTCAATACACAGAAAACCAAGGCAGACCAAAGAAAACTTGGCCTCCTTCCAGTACAGTATTACCGAGTGCAGTGTAATTCAGAAATGATCCAGAAGGGGGTACCAAGAGCCAATACTGAGCAAATCTACTGGAAAGGGCAGTGATGTCACGGGAAAAAAAGAAGTCTGGTAACCGCAGGACACAATCAGAAGCCAGATCAAACCAAGATGAACGAATTACTTCTTGGATCCAAAAAATAGAATTACACTGTGCCATGAGATGCTGCAGCTCAGGGAAAGAACTTGTGTCAGGAGTTATTGTTCAAACAGGCAGTGTAAGAGATTAATAATCTTTAAATAATATAATTGCCTTCAGTGGAACCTCATTTTTTTTTAAATCACGTAAAATCGTCAGTGTAGCCTTTTCTGACACCTACTTTTCTATGGTATGCATTCTGGTTCTGAATAATATTTGCCACACCCACTAAATAGTGATCTATTTGAGGTAGATCCAAATCTGTAAAAAAAAAAAAAATGTTTCTGATGCGGACAAAATAATTATAATCTGCATGTCACGCCCTATAGAACTGTGAGTAATGTGGGCGTTGTGTTGCCCAGGCTGTCGCTCTGCCTCAGTGCCCTATCTCTGTATCTTCCTGCAGCACCACTGCCGAAAGTGTGGCAAGGCCGTGTGTGGGAAGTGCAGCTCCAAGAGGTCCACCATCCCACTCATGGGCTTCGAGTTTGAAGTGAGAGTGTGTGACAGCTGTCACGAGTCCATCACCGATGAGGAGTAAGTGCACCCCGATTTCAAAATCATGACTGCACCCGCATCTCAAACCCTGTCGAGAATTGAGGCTGTGTACATACTACAAGCCAGATGGAATAAATGTGGCTTATGACCATTATACTCACACGTCCCCCTTTATATCAGGGACAGGAAACCTTCAATCGACCATTGTAGGACTTTGAGACTTTATCCATTTGAGTTAAAATTCTTAATGGACCTTGTTGCTGGAGATCAATTCCATAATTAAGGATTAGCGGCAGCAAAAATAAGAAATGGAATGGAACGAAAAGCAGCAGCCAAGGTCACATGACCCTGCCCTCGCCCGTGTCCCATCAAAAACATGCAGCAGACAAAAACAACCACTCAAAACCTTTTCGCATTTCTCTGTGGTGGATTATTCAGGATGGAAAAGTACAAAATTAACCTGATTAGGAAACTAGTCTGTGTCTAGTTTTGCCAAGAATGTTTCTTGACCTCTGTTTTTCTTCGCCTCCCTTTGTTTTGCAGCCGAGCCCCAACTGCTACATTCCATGACAGTAAACACAACATTGTCCACATGCACTTCGAAGCCACGAGAGGATGGCTATTAACTTCTGGGGCAGATAAGATTGTTAAGGTAAGAAACTATCTAGAGCAAAGGCAAAGTGATACATGAGGGAAAAATATACGACTTGGGCAGCAGTGCTGTCCTCGTTGGTCTGCATTAGAAGAATAACTTCGCTGTTGTGAAATTGCTTAAAAAAAAAAAAAGTTACTACTTTATATCTCTCTGTGGGTTGTTTAGAGAGATATAACTCACAATGTGGTCCAACACACAAAAAAGCAGTATTTGTGGGACACTGTGCTGAATATGTTCAGTTAGATGAAGCTTGATGTGTGTCTGTCAGTCCAGGAGCCAGTCTCCCCTCATCAGTGTGTCTGTGTGTGTTTGTTTCCCACAGCTGTGGGACATGACTCCTGTGGTGTCCTGAGGACAGGTGGAGGCATGAGGACAGGGAACTGCTGAGTGCAGATCGGCAGCACTTCAAAGTAATCCTTCAAGAAAAGGAACAAACACAAACAAAAACTTAAAAATATATATTTTGCACAACAAATCTTGAAATCATCAGGCCCGCTGAAGTTTCAGTCTCCAATGCTGAATGGTTTTAAGAGCGACAGAAGCAAATATTGTCTGCTTGGTCTGTGTGGGCCTATAGCCATGTGGAGTCCTGGTTCCCTAACAGAACAATTTGTATTGCATTGCTGCCTTTTTTTTTTTTTTTTATCTGTATTTTAATTTATATTTAAATTAGTGTAAATCGTGCGCATCCAGGGGGAACATCTCTACTGTTTTCCGTTTGAGGAGCATAAGCTGTTGTAGGACCGGTGGCTCCCCGTGTGACTTTTGTTTCTTTAACAAACAAAATCATCCTTTCCTTCCGTTTCAAGGCGAATTCAAGCACTGTAATCCCAGCGGAGTAGTGGGCCATGTAAAAGAGGACACTAAACTGAAATGGGGTGATCTTTCATGGTTTTTGTTTTCTTTTTACATGAGTGTGTATCGAGGGTGTTCTACTATTTCTCAATTCTTTCCCCTTGTGTTTTGAGAACATGAGGTTTTGAAACTGTATAGAAGGGCTGCCCAATCTTGACTTAATTTGGAGCATTTAGTCTGTTAGATGCCACTCAGCCAGTAAATGTAATATCCTTCAGTTGGTGTATTTAAGTGAAATGGAACAGTCTATCACATGATATGCAAGAGTGATAATCAGGAACTATCCTTTAGCACTCAAAGGGTTGGTTTCACAACCCCCAAAATAGCACTCGTTTTGGACTCACCAATGTTATTTTGGATACAGTCTAAAATAAGTGCAAATTAAGGTCTGTGAAAACCAGCTGAGAGAACTACAGCTCTGCAGCATTGGGTTGCACAGCTCTGAGGTACTGAATTGTAGTATCACATTTAGACATTTTCCATCTTCACAAGTGCTTATCTCCTGTAATGGGGGTCACAGTTGAACAATACAAGGAAAACACTGTAATCCTGGAGTGGTTTGTGTATGCTACGAGCACACAATCAGAGTAGTATTTATCTGGATTTTTACTTGGTTCTTATATTGTACAAATGTTATTCTTAGATAGAGTCATATATTTTGTTTGACAAATTACAGCACACAAATGAGCACTTTCATCTTTTTAAAGCAAAGAAAAAGTTCCTACACTGTTTTTGTCTGCATGCTGTGCTGTCAGATTGCAGGTGAACACAGACTTGCATTTTGTATTGTTTTAAGGTTAATTCCTCTGAAATCAGGGTTTAATGAATAGATTACTTAAATGTGGAGTTTTAGCCATTGGCAATGAATTTCAAATTTTGAGATTGGTCAGTTAATTAGATATACTAATTGTACTGTTGGATGACTGCTAATTGAAATGCTAATTGATTAACGTGACATGTTAATCATTGTTTACTACAGCCCTAATATAATGAGATTCATCACTTATTGAGGAGGTCTACACAGGCATTGATCAGTGTTAGCAGAAGCAGTAGGGAGCTCTAGTCAGGTGTGTGCTTTTTAAGTTAGGAAAACTGCTCAATTCTGGGCCATAACAGTTTTACTGCTGGGGGGGTGGGGAACAATGGAAAGGTGTTGCATGGAGCACCGGGGGCTGAATCACAGGTTGCAATCCATTTGCAAACAACAGAACGCAAACAAAGACAGACATCAATGAAATGGACATTTGAAATTCTGATAAAACCCCACGCAGGGGAGTGATTTACTTTTTCCAAACAAGATCACGCTTCACTTATGTAACCTGTTCAGAGTACAAAAGAACAAAACATTCATCCTCCGAGCGCTAAGCACAGGAGGAGAGAATTTGTTTTTGTCAATCTTGTAATGTAATTAGATACAGGATCATAGTCCAGGGTAGGTGAAAGCATTGCAATCAGGGGCTTTGAATGGTATGTGAAGGAGACGTGGGAGGGGGCCTCTTTACTTCCCGCTGTAGGATCCAACACTGCCTCTCTCTCATGCTTGATTAATCTGAGATTGTTTGTGTAAGTCAAGAACAACCGCACCATTGATGCGCCTCACATGGCACCCTGCAATGCAAGGTCATTAATATTAACTTACGAAATACAAGAAATACAAATAGTTTCTTGCATGCGTTGTGTTAAATGTTATTATATAAGGGTTCTCCACACTAATAAAAAGAGAAGCTGTCCTAGTTAACGGGATCTGACATCTACACATTCTGCCTTATTCGGGCACAGAGATGTATTTCTGTGCTCAGAGCAGTACAAACTCTTGGCTCTTTTAAGTATAAACTACAAAGTTGACAAAAATAAACAAACAAAACAATTGTTCCGATACTTTCTTGCAATTTGCCCCTCCGTCTGTCCCCCCTTCTCAGTTAGAATGACAAATGTTGTACAGTGATTAATTCATTGGGGCAATATTTCCCCCCAGCTGAGAAATAAACTTTTACAACATGAAGTTTTATACCGATTAAAATGCCAGGTGTGACCCACCGTTTAGGTGTTCTCTGTAAGAAACCGACAGCTTTCAGAACAAAATAAGACCAACACACTAGAGGGCGCCACTATCATGGTCACGGTGACAGTTGCAGTATGCAAAGGATATATACACAGCACTGTGAGAAGAATCATGTTTATTTTCACGAGCCACTCAGTGTTGGTTTTAGTCAAACTCTGTAGAACAACATGGAAAATATCTCGGAGTCTTGAGTTTTAATGAATGAGATCCGATTCATATTTCCTGTGCTGCTTTTACAAGATTCTTGAACATTTGTGGAATTTACTTTCTGTTGATACTGTTTCAATCAGAATACCAGTCACCTTTTTTTTTTTATTATTATTATTCTTTATCTTCTTCTCAATCATAAAAAGCGTATCAATGTGTAGCATGGTTCATGTAACTGCAAGTAATTGCTGAAACAAAACGCATTAATTGAGGAAAACATTGCATCAGTTTTCCTGTGCAGCCTTTGAGGCAGTTCAGTGCTATACTTCATATCTGTATCTTAGATTATGGCCGATTAGCCACATCCGTGTTTGTCTCATGCTCTAAATCACATAAACTTGCATGCTCATGAACTGGCATGTGGATTTAACATATCATAGTGCAACTCTACTGTAACCTTAGAGTTAGATACGACACACAACTCAGAGTTGTTTCAGAGAAACAACAAAAATGCTGAAGTTAAAAAAAGTAATACTTTAAATCAGATAATTTGTATCATCATTCATCAACAAAAATAGCTAACTATTCCCAAAGCTTGTGCAGTGGTTTTTATCAAGGTATTGTGTTTGTCTATTAAACTTCCAGAAATCTACTGGAGAGAGCTGCTTCAGTATATGCCAGTATAATGTGTAACTTGAACAATATGAGGAATGCCTTGCTTTCAAAAAAGGTAAAAAGCTAAACAATTACTGTATTGGTCTTTTCTTGAACTGCGTTAGCTTGTTATTTTCCAGGCATGCCATTTAACAAACAAACATCAAATACAAATGCCCTTCTACAGACAGGAAGAAGCAATAATGAACAAAGCCTCTTGCCACATCCTGGTCCAGCTGCACAGTACATAACTTGAAAGGAGCTAAACTAATTTTTCATAACACAATGAAAACATTACTATCTTACATAAACCACATAGGTCGGAAATGTGAGTATTCTAATTAAGACTTAAGGTTTCATAAAAGCAGTAATCTCTGATGTGGTATAAACAACAACAAACTAAAATACCAAGTCAGAAGTACTTCTAGCTTAATATCACTTATGTTATTACTTCCTCAGTACCAGGTGAAATCAAAGGGTGTTTGTATCCTAACATTGCTAGCATAATAATGCATGTTTGGACTAGGTATTGTATTAAGTGTGTTTTCAAACACCTTTAAGAAAGCCAAACATTTCTAGAGCATTTTGTATAAAAACACAAAAATTCCTCGTGTGTGGTGGATTGTGCTGCAGTTGACATTTGTGAAGCACAAGTTTTGACTGCAGCCCTATGTAGAGATCAGGGTTTTTTGTAGCCTCATGTACTCAGAGGTGTGTCCCACGTTCCTGCCAGCGTCCTAGTCTCGTACACACAGGGCTGTTCAGTCAAAAGCTCATTGCATGCTTATTTTAATATGAGTTAGGAGCTGATGGGTTGGCAAGACATTTGTTTGTGTTTTTATATATATATATATATATATATATATATATATATATGTTGTGGGCTGCTAGTGTGGTTATATTCGTTTGTTTTAATGTTTGAAGTGGGATAATGCAATTCACAGTGGACATTCCTGTTTGTACGTATTGATAAGTGACCATGTTTTTCGTTTGTTTTCCAGTTTAACTTAGTAAATATTCATGCTGCAGAAATGTTTGTTATTGTTTTGGGATATTTCAGGCTGTTTTATTTATTGGTGTCTTTCCTTAAGAGGTGACAGTAGAATTCATATGTAGTAAAAGATCCTAAGAACCATTCTTGCTCTGGGTTTATTCAAATTAAATGTGGGGACACTAAATTGACAACTGATGGCATGTGAATTGCTATACAGATTCTATTAATGTTACATCTTAAGGAGAAGTCATTTGTCAACACGAAAGTTGAAACGTAAAAATTGGCATATAAAGCAACATAAAGCGGAGAATAATTTCAATTGAAATGGATGATTTAACAACCCGTCTGGATCCCAGAGGCAGTGCTAGAGACATCCCAATCATCATATTCATGTAGAAAACATTTGTGGGATGGGAGCTTATGACATTTTGAAATGAATGATACAATAAACTTATAAAATGTGCAATCATACAATTTTAATACTAGTAATCTGCATATTACAATATAAGATGGATATCTTTGTAATATTTATTGTATTTGTAAAACAAATGTCTAGAAGTCCAGGGGAAAAGATGCATCCAGTTTTATATAATTGTTCTGTTTATTATTAATGGTGGGCAAGATACCCTCACCTGTACAAGTGTTGCTGCTAAAACAGTGAATAAAATAACTGCAAATCAAAGTCTCCAAGTTACCGTGTTGTGTTTTTACATTTTAATGAATACTGTGACACTTCAGGGGGTGCAGGGGTGTAGGACAGGTGTGTCCCGGGATGTGGGTTGAAAGCTGTGGACTGGGAAGAGGACTTTATGCATGGTGCAGGTGCCAAAAGAAAACCTGTCCCAGGCCCGGGCACTAACTGACAGTTTTTGGTTTCCTGACTCAATAGCACATTGAGAGCTATGGTAACAACAAGAAATATATCTTGATCAACAAGACTTTGTCTTTGATCCTTAATAGTGTTTATTTCAGGAATACACATTTGCGTGTGTGTTTTAGAAAAAGATACAGAAAATAAAAAAAATACATCAAACTTAATTAAATTTTACATATTAAAGTATAAAACCCCTCCCAGGTATCAATGGTGTGTGGGCAGACCAATACCTGCATTCTTCATTCTCCCCTATGTGGACCGGTTAAGAGCTGGCAGGTTTACATTTGTCAGCAAGCTGGTTCAAGGCTGTCTGCAGCTGCGCTTCCTCTGCTGCCGTGGGCTTTGTGGCCGCCAGTGGGAGGTGTGTGGAGACAGCCCTACGATCTGCAGAGGAGGAAGAATAGACACTGCTTCACAATGGAGAACAGGAACATCTACTTTAGCATTCTGCCTCCCGATGCCTGTAGATTTACTTTCGAATATCTATGGGCAAAAAAAAAGAAAAAAACTTTCACAGCCTTAACAGGAAGGGCTACATATGTGAGCTGCAAGACAGCAATAAAAACAGTAAAAGAACAGTGGGCGTAGAGGAACAGTAAAGATGTTTGGCTTGGTGCCCCAGAGGAGATGTGAAATGGAAAGCCTCGGGCCCTAAAGCTCGCCACCCCCTCAATGAGCCCTGGCAGCCCCTTCTGCTCACCCTGGAAGAACTGCCCGCTGGCCTGCTGAGCGGCCGCCGCAGACACTGCCAGCCACACCACCGTGTCGGCACCTTGCGCTTCCGAGCGCAGTTTGTTCTTCATCTTCTCATAGAAGTCAGGCATGGATGACCTCACAGCTGCAAAACACATAAAAGTGAAAATCTCTCATTCCTACAAGGCACAGAAAATCAGCTAAAACACATCAGGGTATGCAGATTGGTTTTCACTTTTTTGTTTTAAGAAAAAAATAAGAAAAGTTACAAAGAAGATTGATCTTTTTTGTTTCTATTTTCTAATCAATTCCAGAATTTAATCCAAACATTGCCTAGTAAAGGGTCTGTACTGCATTTTGAGATATACTGTTTTATTAAATGTGCAGTAATTCCATTCCACTGTTACTATATAATTATATATTATATATATAGTGATACCTCGCCAACCATAGAATTCATATATACACGGTTTTCCTTTTGTAGACCAATTTGACAACCGTGGCATATAGATTTGTGTTTATGCAGTTTTTGCACAGATGCTTCTGCAAATTGTGCATTCTTCCTTGCTCCCATTTCTCCAGTATTTCCCCCAGGAAAAGTGAAACCCCTATTTCCCATAAGCTAGTATTTACCAACCATGGGGGTTTTCAAGACCGTAACCCCCGTGGTTAGCGAGGGAGTTCTATATATTTGTTTTTTTGTTTACATTGTATATGATCATTCCATTTCTGAGGCTCTTACACTTTCATAACCTGGTTGAGAAAGATGTAAGCAGTACTGGGCACAATGTGCTGGGGTGAAGCGGAGGTACCTGGTGTGTCAGCCCAGCCTGGGTGCATGCAGGAGAAATGGATATCGGTGTGCTGCTTGGCCCATAGCTCTGTGAGGACCACCTGCTGTCTCTGTCACAGGAGCACAGGCAATCAGTCAACATTGGACTCATAACATCTGTACATATATGAAAAGCAATAGTAAACAAAACACACAAAAAAGAGAAATGACATATAGAAATTCAGAGAGGGCAACAGCAAGTGTGCCTGAAAGTCTAGAAGTCTGAGTGAGAAGAAGCCAATGCTATTACTTTATTTTGTGCATAAGCCATGGTGCCATCGAATGTTCCTTTCTCGAACTGTAGATCATCCACATTCAGCTTCTGGACCAGCATGCCACCCGATGACACCGTTATCTGTAAAAACAAAAAAAACATGATACTTCAGGATCAGTCAAAGCAAACTGCCTCATACCGTTATGTTACATAAAAGAAATAATAAAACAAATATGAAATCTAGGAAGATCAAGATCAAAATGACACCCCCTCCTGTTTAGCTGAATAGTAATAAAGTGGTTATATAAACCCAGAGATACAGCATAATGTTTTAGCTGATGGCACACAGCTTCTGAAAGCTTTTTTAATGTATCAATATTATCAATATGCATACTTGCAAATATTTGGAGACTGCTAATACATTGGAATACAATTATAGATCACAGGAGCAAGAAATAAGTACCCTTATTGAATGCACTGACGCATATCACAGACCCACTTACCACTCTGGGGTCAGTAGATTTTTTCAGGGTTGGTATCAATGCATTAGTTAGAATATACGTTCCTAAAAAACAACAAACAGTATGTTAGTAATGCTGACAGGCTTCACACACAAATATATGACACACTTCCACAATCACTACAGACAAATAAAAAAATATATAATTATTATATATATATATATATATATATATACACCGATCAGCCATAACATGACCACCTGCCTAATATTGTGTAGGTCCCCCTCTTGCCGCCAGAACAGCCCTGACCCGTCGAGGCATGGACTCCACTAGACCTCTGAATGTGTGCTGTGGTATCTGACACCAAGACGTCACCAGCAGATCCTTTAAGTCCTGTAAGTTGCGAGGTGGGGCCTCCATGGATCGGACTTGTTTGTCCAGCACATCCCACAGATGCTCGATTGGATTGAGATCTGGGCAATTTGGAGGCCAAGTCAACACCTTAAACTCGTGATTCATCAGACCTTCTTCCATTGCTCCCTGGTCCAGTTCTGATGCTCACGTGCCCATTGTAGGTGTTTTCGGCAGTGGACGGGTCAGCATGGGCACCCTGACTGCTCTGCGGCTACGCAGCCCCATACGCATCAAACTGCGATGCACTGTGTGTTCTGACACCTTTCTATCAGAACCAGCATTAACTTTTTAGCAATTTGAGTTTTAGTAGGTTGTCTGTTGGATCGGACCACAGGAGCCAGCCTTCGCTGCCCACGTGCATCAGTGAGTCTTGGCCGCCCATGACCCTGTCGCCGGTTCACCGCTTTTCCTTCCTTGGAGCACTTTTGATAGGTACTGACCACTGCAGACCGGGAACACCCCACAAGAGCTGCAGTTTTGGAGATGCTCTGACCCAGTCGTCTAGCCATCACAATTTGGCCCTTGTCAAAGTCGCTCAGATCCTTACGCTTGTCCATTTTTCCTGCTTTGAGGACAAAATGTTCACTTGCTGCCTAATATATCCCACCCACTGACAGGTGCCATGATAACGAGATTATCAGTGTTATTCACTTCACCTGTCAGTGGTCATAATGTTATGGCTGATCGGTGTATATATATATATATATATATATATATATATGTATATTCCTAGTGGCCTTAAAGGTCATCACAAGTAGCACATTAACCAAAAGTAATGCATGGATTTGTCATGCACTCTGAAAAAGACAAAACAGACTCTTTGAACAGCTGGGGATCTACATTCTGTATCATATGCTCTGAGAATACACAGACTCCCTCTTGGGAAATACTCAGCCAAGTCCCTTGAAATCAGCACATATAATAACCCTGAAAGCTCTAAGAATGGGCACTTTGGATGTCTCAGAATGGAGAACAATAGGCGCTGGGGAGCACATGGCCGGTGCTCTTCTTACCTAAAGCATTTGTGGCGAAGTTCATCTCCAGTCCGTCCTCCGTCATCTGCCTCTGGTTCACCATGCATCCCGCATTGTTAATCTGGGGGGTAAATGAAATGAATGTAGAGGGCCTTATGATTTGGTCACGATTCATTTTTATTAGATACACTGGGTACATGGGTGCATGGAATTCTAGAGTGCCCTGCCGTATCCCATGACTTGTAGCAGTTAATCGAAATTGAAAAACACTCATTTAAATGTCGGTTCCATCTTAAGAAACACTGTCCATCTGAATAAGAGAGAAATGTGTCTGTTAACTTCAACAATATAAAGTTACCCATATGAGTAATAACAAACATAATTCCGCTTACCAGAACATTTAAACTGTTTTCCTTTGTGAAGTTTTCTGCAAACTCCCAAATCCTTCCAGGACTGGACAGATCCAGAATGTGAACATGGACATTCTGAAAAGAAGCAGTACCCATGTGAATGATGAAGGCTGGAAAAGAAATGCATCACAGATTTGCCTCACTTAAAGTACATCTGTAATATAAACTATAGCTATCACCATGGAGTTTCAAGAATATTCTTGGCAGGATTTCTCAAACTTGGTGTAACAGTCTCCAGGATGTAAACAGCTTTCAGACAAGAACTGAACCAACCCATCACCTAAAAAAAATGAAATTGCCTGAAATTTGTGTTAATGTGATTAAGGCCTTGACCTTGTCATATTAATGCAGGTGCGGTCACAGAGAGCACTCTCATTCTTGCCATTGATATGTAACTGACTGGTACACAGCCAGCAGGCTTACCTCATTGTTACTTTGACTGACTATATCCAACTTGGCCTCTTCTGCCCTGTCTTTGTTTCGGCAGACAAGGTGGACAGTCCCACCTGAAAAAAAAACAACAAACCTTCTCAGAAAAGTGCCCCATGATAAACAACCTGCCATGATAAACTGGGACCACTGGTCATCTAAATGGTTTCCAATTACCATCACACCTCAGAAGGGGGGGGATTTATTCAGTGACCGAAGTTAAATTACAACACTTGTGTAATGCATCTAGTATGGACAATAACAGTAGCTTTCTATCTGCTTTATGGCTTTACCTCTTTTGGCTATCTCACTGGCTGCAGCTTTGCCAATACCACTGTTTGCCCCTGTAATCATGAAGGACCTGCCGTTTAAATTCACATCTAAGTCTCCTGGAACAAAATGTTTTGCAGCAGCTTCATATCCACTTCTGAAATACACAAAAATAATATATTGTTATTATTATTATTATTATTATTATTATTATTATTATTATTATTATTATTACCTTGTAGCTTATTTCACTTGCAGTTGTCTCTTTCTTTTCATAATTAAGTAATTCAACTTTCTGTTTGCACAGATAATGTAACAGTCACTGTACACCTTACATATATTTACATACATTCATAAATACGGATATATGGGTGGTATATGGGTGGTCCTGTAATTCTGGATTTAAAGTATCGATATAACACTAATAATGATGTTCCTTATGTGAGCATTAGTTACTGAAATTGCTAACAATGATGTCCAATACACTTTAAGGGGAGCCTTAACCAAAAGTAAATATACAAAATCCACTCACTTGGTATATTCCTTAAGTCCTTTCACAAACCACACAGCATTCCGGTAAAAAGTCATCGTCGTCTTGTCTACTTCATTCAAGGTGTAAGAGGCTGCAATGACAACTTTATTTTTCCTTCGTTAGAAACACACTTAAAGGCACGCCCTTTGCCATACACGTATATATAATACAGACGGGTTGAGTAACAGTGTTATGTATGAGAAGCATGTGGGCTGGGCTGCTGTCACACGGCGCGCTGGTTATTAGGGTCCGATGGGAAAACAAACCCCGTCAGTAAAGTGTAATAATTCAGTCTCTGTTGTCGGGTCTAGGTGCCATGCACTCTATACGATGACGTCACGTTTATTGTATAATGTGTTTTCGTCATCGGTTCTTGTGTGGGGTTTGCTTCGTCGTGTCTGTGAATGAGCTGTCAAGTTTAGATGCTGTTTGCTTTGCTTTGAAGACGTATGAGAAAGAAACGCAATCAAAGTTTGTGTCTTAAATACAGAATAAATAATTTGGATCGAATGGTAAGCGTTTGACAATTGTTTAAAACAATAAATCAGTTTCAATGTAATGTGTTGCGCCCGATTAAAAATCACCAGTGGAAAAAGTCTATTTATTAAAAATAGTTAAAACAGTAAAGATCCTTTTTGAGAAACGCATGAACACACGATAAATAAGTACAAAAAGCTAATGGGTGCGGTGGTTGCCATGGCCTAGCGGTATGTTCTATACCTGCAGTGTCAGGAACCGACACGAACCAGGTTCGAATCCCCGTCGCGCTACTTTTTTTTTTTTTTTTATTATTATTATTATATATAATGGCTTATTTGCATTTTGCATAAACACATTCATCATCATTCATCATCATATCATTGTGACTAGTCAACAAAATTGTTTATGTTTCCTATTATGTTATAATTATTATCATTGGGGATATTCTGGTTTGCACATTTGAGTGAGGTTCTTTCAACTGAATTGTAACTTATAGTTAATATTTATACTATATATATATATATCTTTTCACGATGCTGCGATCTTTGCTTTCGCCGCCGGTTTCTTTGCTTTCGATTTATTTTTTTCGTTACGGGTTTTGTCGCTGTTTTGTCGTGAGGGCGGGATTTACAGGGAGGCGCGGATCCTGGGTCTCCATTGGTCCAGCAGGTTTGAGTGACGGGTCTTCCTGATCCAATCAGTGAGCAGGTGGGCTGGTCTGACAGTCACTGCAACACATCTGACGTCACCGCTGACTGACACATAGACTGAGAGGAGCAGCTACACGGCCTCGGAATTTAATTATAAACAAAGCATGCTTTTAATAAAAGGTGTGGACAATCGCTTTCTAGATATTACATGTGTTTATTTCATACAGCCTTTATTCGCATCGTTATCAATGGCGCCAGTAATTTTGTAGGTGACTGTGCATATATATGTATGTATGTGTGTGTGTGTGTGTTTCTCACCTAAACATAAACTGGGACATCACATGCTCTTAATGAATGCTAAATGACGTGATCTACATCAGTCTGGCCCTGTGTTATCTGAGCAGCTGAATTAAAGTGCTGTGCAGGTTGCATTAATATGAACATGATATTAAACATGTTACTGTGCACGTAGCCGGTGAGTCCTCTGTTGTGTGTCAGTGCTGTATGTTGGGCTCAATGGCGGTGATCAGTGATTGCGCAGCTCTTGGCTGCAGGTCTGCGCACACAGGGGGTCAATGAGTCGCCGAACCGGCGCTGCTGTTGAAACCGAGACAGTCGATACCATCCAGACCAGCCCACCTGCGCACTGATTGGGTCAGGAAGACCCGTCACTCAAACCTGCTGGACCAATGGAGACCCAGGATCCGCGCCTCCCTGTAAATCCCGCCCTCACGGCAAAACAGCGACAAAACTCGATTTTTTTATTTTTGATCTCAACATCAATTTGTTCTCAAGTTGAATGCGATATTTTTTTTTGGAATGCGATACTTATGGCGCTAATTTGAGCCCAAACTTCATCCACTGACAACTGCCTTCCTCACAGCCACCTATATAATATAAACCCTTTACCGCTCTCACTCTCATTGCGAAGTCTTGATCACTGCTTGTATCATTTCTAAGCCTTATAGCCTATATAGTGTGTGTGTGCGCTGTTAAATGTCAAAGTCAAAATCAAAGTCTGTTATACATTTTCCAAATAGTTTCACCCATTCGGGTTCTTCAGGCAAAGTTGTATTCAATATAATGGCTTATATACACATAGTAGTTTGTGTATCTATTAATCACAATAATACATGGTTACATGGAATTAATAAACATATTATGTAAAGTTAAGCATTAGTCTTAAGAAATCTGATCTACAAAGCAAACATGTATTGGGACAAGTTTAAACAGACAAGTGTTCAATATGGTTCATAAATAGTGTAAGAATTTTTTGTTTGTTTGTTTGTTTTTCTATAGCACATTTTGATTTATGAGTTCCGAACAAAACACTTCAAGTTTCTTGATTCAAACATTCTGCCATTCAGATGTCTTTGATAATTTCTGCTGATATCCCGATGGGCCAGGTTAGCACTGGCCCTAAATGCAGTTTGAACAAAGTAAGAGCTGACAAATTTAAACTGAACAGATTTATTTTTTCTCTCTCAAGCAAACAATACTTTACAAGCCTGTATTGCCAATGCTGATACACTAGAGTGTGAAAAAGTTACACATCTGTCATGCTACCATAAACAAATGACAAAGAAGAATGAAAAATATAAAGAAAAAAACATTATCGTGCTCAAAGAAGACTATTAAAATGCAGTTTAAATATATATTTAAAATACACAACTCAATATTTCTAATTTATCCTACTGAAAATTACAAATGCAAATCCTGTAGATCTGTATTCAACTGACATCCATGCAAACTGTTAAACATAGTAGTATAAAAATATGATAATCCATAAAACTGCATGAGAATCCATAAAACCACATGAGAACATTCAAGTGCTGCTGAGCTGCCTTTTAAATGTTTAGAAGCTCTGTTCGGTTGGATTTACATTTAAGTCATTATTCATATTGCACTCTCACTATGGAAAAAAAAAAAACTTTCAGAATTTAATTGCATTTAACTAGACAGAGATCAGGTACTATTCATGCCACCCCAAATTTATAATGGTGAACAGACGTATTAAGCCAGCATCTGTTTAATGAAGAATTATAACATTTACATGAATGAAGGAAAAAAAAATCAATACCCATGCAATTAGCACTCAATTGATATAATCACCTGTTGGTTTATTACAGTGACTCAGCAGCATAGCAAAAACACCAATAATAAAACCCTCTGTATTTGATCTAAGTTCATTTTAAGGAATGATACAAACATGAAATGTAAACTGTCTATTTAGTGCTCCTGGAAGCTTCAGTTATGCAAATTACTTGAAAGTAAAAATCACTTTGATGTGCAATATATTGCAACTGTATAATCCAATATGTTGACCAAAAGCTAATATTTTAAATCAATACAAGCATTGAATTACAAAGCATTTCAAGAAATCGAAGCAACATTTCCCATGATTAAAGTGAAATTTAGCAGTGAAGTCAAAGTCCCCTTAATAGAAATAGGTTTTGTATTTGAAGGTATTTCAATGTAAAAACCTTGTATGCATAATAATTACTATGTCTGTATGTATTTGATAAGGTTTCATTGCATTTTGAAAAAAATGATTGTAAGTAACGCAAAACATCTCAATAAACCAGAACAATGCTGTTAAATACCAAGGACCTTTGCATGGGGTCATATAAAGTAAGTTATTAGAATTACAGAAACAGACTATACATTTGCAATTATATGGTGCATTTATCACATTAGATGGGATTTTTGTCTACAAGCTACATTGTATTGTAGGGATATAACAATAACCTTTAAAAAGTGCATAAAGTGCAGAAGGTCCTTTATTGTTAATAGAAGACAAGTCTTCCATGACCATTTGTTGTCTTTTTAGATGATCAGTTTATTGTTTTTTGCTTTGTCTTTCCACCTTTCTTTTTTAAATCATGAATATTTCAAACTCAGGATCTTAACATGTTGAAAACATAATTGCTTGGCTGGTTGTTTAAATATTTATCAGCTGTAGTAAAACAATAAGAACGTAAGGTAGGTTATAGAAATGCTATTCCTAGAATCAGAAGCATGACTGTGTCAGTGTGGCGATGACTAACTGGCACTTTAGAGATTTTGACACTGCAAATAAAGACCTTCAAAAACCTGTCAAAATATGAGGGTTGGCAAACTCTTTTTCCGAGGGACCTTCATTCATAAATGCCTAAATACAGAACAAGCTGGAAAAACACTGGAAAGTGCTTAATGTAACATTGCCCAAGGATCTCTGTTAGTGGTACATACAAATACCACACCCTCTGCTTTGACACTGTGCATCAGACTGACGAAACAGCAAAGGCCTTTAACGGCTGTAAATGGATAATGAGTTCAGATCTCTAGAGAGCAGAGACAGACAGAAGCAGCCATGATCCACAGCTCGATCACATTCCTTTCGGTCTGCTCTTACACGGGAACCTGCAAACTGCAGGGCCTGATCTTAGCCAGCCTTCAGATCGGTCCTCAGTCGTACTGAGCGCTGGTGCCCAGGCGAGAGCAGATGTGCAGGCACAGCGTGCAGAGGAGCAGCAGCAGCAGCACGGTGTAGCTGATGAATAGCACACACATGGCGAAGATGTACAGCGACTTTTCACAGTAATCATTTGGCTGGTGGAAGGGTGGGATGAAGTTTGGCAGGTAGATGGAAAAGACCCAGTAATTACCCAGGATGAACCAGATGAACATAAACAGACTGAGGATGATGTGGATGTAGTATCTGTGTGCATTGAGCCTCCATGGATAGTCATCGTCATCATCATCATCAATGACGATGGACTTGGAAAGAAGGGACCTCATCTTTGTGGTGTCATACAACAGAAGAGTCACCTGCACGCGAGCAAGTCAGATAAAAAGAAAGTGCCAAGTGATTAGTTGCCACTAGCAGTGTGTAGGTCTATATTCAACAAAGAGAAAGCCATTGGTGATATAAGAACATATTACAAATATTTTTAGTTGCTGAAACAGAATGAGATTTTAGAGAATGAAACAAAGCCATTGGGAAAATAGTGATGCAACAAAATACTGAGTTTACTGAGTTGGGATTTCTATAACTGTACATTTCAGTACAGAGTGACCTCTAAGCTAGTTGATTTATTTCAGTGACATCCTGATATCTATGTCGTCAAAACAGTTAAATCTGCAAGGCAAGAAGAGTTGAGTTTAGGAGAGAAATGCTAATGTTTCCGGTGTCAAATTTCAGTTATCTTTTTGTGGAAGAAAAATAAAAATTTCCTCCTGTGAAAAAAAGAGACAAATTACACACTGGTGTAATTCTTTAATAGAATTGGCTTCTGGGGCTTTAAAAATACGAATGCCATGTTCATTAAGACATACAGCTGGTTTTACAAGACCGGGATTAGCACTAATCTTAGACTACCCTACTTCAAATAACATTGGGTAGTCCAAGACTAGTACTAATTTCTGTCTGTGAAACCAGCCCATAGTGTCTAGATGTTATCCAGTTAAGCTTTGTGTTATTTAATTTGCATATGATTAATGTCTGAATATTTGTATATGTAAATGAAACAGGCAAATTTTTAGATGGAAGGGTCAAAGATTAAATCTTTCAAACAAATGCATGTGCACAAACTAACACGATTTTGGAGGTTATACTGAAAAATATAATTTCATAATTCAAACACCAAGCAGTAAGTGTAAAAGTGCCATGATGAAAGGAGACACCCCATGAGAATCAATGACTCAGAGACCTGCCGGTGAGAAATTACCTTCAAGCTGCCGACAACTCCTCCCACCAGCAAATACAGAGGAACCAGGGGCTGAACGGGACAGTTGTCTATATTCTTTATCCCTGAAAATGAAGTGAAAACAAATGCTATAATATAGATGTATGCCCTTAAAGCTAAACCACACCAACCTACTTCCATGAGGGTTTTAAGTGGAACTGAAGTTTTAGACATCATACATCAGCAATGTGGTCATAGTAACAGCGGTATGAACTAACTGCTCTTACCTACTAAGGCCATTGTAAGGGGCAGAGCCAGGAAAGCCAGGAGTCCGAATACAAAGCATGCTGAAAGAAATTAAAGGGTATGGAATTTTGGATAAAACATGATTACGTTTTTTATAAAAGCACCCCCTTTACACAGAAACACGAGTGTTAAAGGCTTCACAGAAACAATTAATCTCTACAGTTTATTCCTGTAGAAAGACAAGCCTGCCTATACAATCCAGTTCCTTTTCCTTCTGTAGTGGTTTTTGGATGGTTTTCCAATACTACTGAGCCCATTACATTATTTACACTCTGCACATGAAATGGAGAGACATGAACCACACACCAGCTCTTGTTATGACTTGAGTTTGCCACTAGCCACTAGTTCAAGTTGCCCTCTGACTATTTAACGTATGATTTTCACAGTAAGAACACTCAAATATGCCAAGAAAAGGTTAAGATTGCAGGGGGATATATCCATTTCCTAGACAGTTTCATTGGTTGCAAAAAGCCACATTCCTTTAAAATAACTCACCATTACTGGCAATCTTGGAAATGCATCTGTGACAGGCTTTCTCCAGTCCGGCAGTCATCTTGTGAAGTGGTCTACCATGGGAAAATTTAAAACAGCCCTTTTATTTGGCTTTATAGTGCTGACTTGGAGTATTGAAATACAATCACAAAAACATCTATAACCTTTTGAATAGAATAGCGAAGGATATATGGAGTGTAGGGTTGGGGAAAACTTTCACATTCTCTGCGTCTTGTACAGGAAAATATTAATGTAACAACAAATGTTACATTCATGCTTTCACTGAAGTAATTAAAAAATAGGTTTGAATTACAGTTAATTACTAATTATTAATTAATTATTAGAGCAATGAAAGATTTTTCTTCAAGCCACTGTGGGTATTTATTCTTACTGTGTTGTGAATCAAGTGCATATTTTATCTCACTTATCATAACATACATCCACCTGAGCATATCCTAATTCATTAACTGGTAGTTGAAGTTCAGATGGGAAGTGGATGAGCCCATGAGACCTGAAGATGGGAGAGAAACAGTTTGCTCTAGAGTCTCTGTTCAGGTATGAAATCCTCCTCAAAACCAAGATGTGAAGCTTTCAATCTGCAACTCAATGCATCAGTCACCCAGCTACAACTCTACATTTTAGGGAAGTCAACCTTTACAAGGAAATAGAACTCTACTCTTAATCCAGCCCAAGGCCTAACCCCCATCTGAAGCATAAACTGAACCGTAGTCAACTCATTATGCAGGAACAGCCTTGTCTTTACACTCAACATCAACACAAATAAGATATCCAGAGAGGACAAGTTAATTTTACATTCCAATAAACAAAATACTGTCTGTTCTCTCCAGTTTGTCCACCCTGAGATATTGCCTGCTTGGTGTTTATAGAAAGGAAACGATAATACTATAGCAAGCATTCCATCAGATAGACAAGCACAAATCAAGACACAAGATATCATGACACACAACTCCTCCAGAAGTCAAAATCACATTTTATTTTTAACTTTACTACATCAGGAGCTCCCCAACACCATAATTTCTGCCAAGCCAATGAGATCCCTTACTTTCCTGACAGTTTTGGTGAGTAATTGCACACAACTCTCACAGTTTAATATCCATGTTGAATGAGAATTGTGTTATTGTCAACAACATTATCCTACATTAACTCTGTAGTGGAACAGAGAAAGTAATTTGTCATTTATTTTCCAAATTTGGTCAATTGCTCAACATATCCATGACTTCTATTTAATTGTATAAAAAGACAAGAGCCATTAATGTTGACTGGGAGTCTTGTTTTCTACTCCCTGTGTGTGTGTGGTTTGGTAAGAGTGTCCTTACTTCAGTGCAAGCTTATCAACTGAATGCTGAGAGTGCTTAGACAAGTTCTCCATTGTTAGGAATTTGCATTTGGAATGCAAAAATGTCATCTCTGATGGACACCCTGTAATCATGATCCCTTTAATGATACAAATTATTAAACAGGAAGAGATACCCTTAATTCAAAGTTCATGCCATACTTAAAATATATTTAGAAAGATTTACTTTGTTGGTGAGTCATAATTAATATAATGTCTTGTGGATTAAAGAAGACTTATAGTAGTGCATTGAAGCTTAATAAGACAATCATTAAAACCATATATTACTCAGCCTGAACCGCTCTTCGTTCCTGGAGTCTCACACACATCAATTTGTACATTTCATATCCTGAGTGGATTTCACAGAAGGTTACTCTCAGTGTTAAAGCCTGAAGGTCCAGGTGAGTGAAAGATTGGCATTAGCACTTTTGTCCATCTAGCCTGGATGAGTCATTCGTTTTTCACATTCCACATATTTCCCTTCTACGAGCTGACCTGGAGCTTAACACATTATCTTTGTAACGAGATTTCCCGTTTAACATAACAGTTAATACAGTGCCACGGTTGGCCATCCTGGCTGAAAAGCCTAGAGACAGGAGTTTCTTATTGTTGCACTGTGGCACCTGCAATTTGCAAAGCCTGACATTAAGCTTCCCATTCAATGTACCTTTCCGTAGACAGTAGAGCAAACAACGTGTTATTTATTGAATGCATTTCAATACTAGTGTTGTTTTTCTATAATTCGTTATATGCATTCAGCTGCAGAACTTTAAATAGATATAAATGAAATTCAGAAGCAATCTGCCTTACAACTATACTGCTACAAAACTGACTCGCACTCCTCATGTAAGTAGGCTATACTTCTACTACTACTACAACTACTACTACTAACATTTATTCTCAATTAAACAGCCGCTAGATCAAATATAAAGCAGTGCTTCATCTGCATAATTGGGTATTACATGGAAAGAGCTTACCTTTATTTTCCCAAAATGCTATTCCACAAAAGGCTAGTATTCCAAAATATGCCTGCAACAAACGCACTGGATTACGAAAAACGTCAGAAAAGCTTCTTTAGTCGGGCTGTCACTTGCATGGGTTACTTTTAGTTTGCTGCCATTCACATCTGCCAGCAGTCAGAGGAGCACATGGTTAAGCAGCAGTTCACGGCTGTGTCCAGTGCATCCCCACACCGCAGGAGATGAGCGATCCTGCATCTGCGGCTCTGAGACACTCGCCGCTATCTGCGTCGAACAGACGCTACAAGTGTCTTTTCCACACATGACGTCAATGAACCACAACAGAAAATGGCAAACATTGTATTCGGTTTTATTATTATATAGTGACAATGACGACACTACTACTACTACTACTACAAATAGTAATAAAACAAGGATTTTAATTTGGGAAATAGAAACAACTTTGCATACATCCCTAAAACGTTCAGAAACCGTCAACAGTGGGTTTAGATAAATCACGCAACAATGTAACAGTGCTTGCTTTAATCTGCGAATGCACACAGTGTAAATCAGCGGGAATCGACTTCTTAATTTTAAAAGCTAAAACTGAGGAGATTTGCATGTCTTTTCAAGGAATACTATTTGATGTGCAAATAGCCAAATGCGCCGCTTTCCAATTTTATGATCAGCTTTTGTATCTCAATGAATTACGCCCACACTCCACATTCGTTACGTAATTTATTTATATATTTATTTCGGAGATTCATTTATATTCCAGTGTTTGGGCAGAGCAGGCTGAATGAACACGGAGATGTGTCTGAAATTGTACAGGAGCAGAATATGCACATTGACCTTTCTAAGAATATGTAATATCTTTTTTTTAATCATATTATTTTATGACGTTTGAACCTACAGCTAGTTATAATAACTGCCCTCGACTTCTCCAGAAATGCGACTAAATAAAGCAGGAGTGCCAGTAAGTTTGCATTCAATATGATAAGTTTGATCTGCCAGTTACTGGTTTCAGAGTGACAGGCGTAATTCAGGCTCCCAGTCTGTGATACCAGTATAATCATGAGTCTATAGGTTAATCACTAGCTCCAATAATTGTTGCCTTGAATGATTCATTCTTCCTTTACATGCAAGTGTGAATGTACCTTTATCAAGATTTCATTAAATTACACATTGCATTGCATCTAGTTACATTATCAAATAAAGAGGGACCCTTTGCATTAATGTATTCATCAAGTATAACATAATCAGTCAATGTACTCCATGACACCACAGGCAATTTCTAGCCAATCAGGTCTAGTACTCTAATTACAAGCTGAATTCTCACTGAATCAGGGCTAATGATAGAGACGGCAATAGTAGCACTCATTATCACTCAATACTGTTTTATTCTTAGCTAGAAACAACCTGAATTATATAATGAATTCAACAACACTATTGTGTTTGTTTTTGAAACAATAGCTGCACTTTTAGCATAGGTGTGATTGGTGAAACTAGTCGTGTTTGTGGTGGGAAGCACTGAGAGACTGAGATGTGCTGATTGAGCTCGGGATTGTAAAGAAATTTGGAGTAACAAGCAGGCTGTGGAAAACTCTTCAAATATGACCATAATGTTCTGATATGTACAACTCCAGTAAAGGTTTCCCTTATGCCCTGATAGTTTAACAACATATTTTTTCCAATTACTTATTAACCATTGTCAAACAAACTGTCAGAAAGATCAAATCTGCCCCCGCAACCTTTAAGAACATAAGAAAGTTTACAAATGAGAGGAGGCCATTCGACCCATCATGCTCATTTGGTGTCCATTAATAACTAAGTGATACAAGGATCCTATCCAGTCTATTTTTAAATGTTCCCGACTTTGCAGCTTCAATCACATCGCTGGGGAGTTTGTTCAGATTGTGACGACTTTCTGTGTGAAGAAGTGTCTCCTGTTTTCCATCTTGAATGTCTTGAAGCCCAATTTCCATTTGTGTCCCCGGGTGCGTGTGTCCCTGCTGATCTGGAAAAGCTCCTCTGGTTTGATGTGGTCGATGCCTTTCATGATTTTGAAGACTTGATTCAAGTCCCCACGTAGTCTCCCCTGTTCCAGGGTGAAAAGGTTCAGGTCCTCAGTCTCTCAGTAGGACATTCCCTTCAGACCTGGAATAAGTCTGGTTGCTCTCCTCTGAACTGCCTCTAGAGCAGCGATATCTTTCTTGAAGTGTGGAGCCCAGAACTGACACCCTTCTATTGGTGTCAAGCAGTGAAATACATAACAATGCAAGCAGACAGTGAAGACACATCAGATGCCATTGTGCAATAATGTATTTTCAGATTCCAATTATTTCCTACCAGGAAGAGAGCTTATTAAACTGATATAGAGATTAGTAATCACTAGAGGCTGTGATATCAGATTGCTGCTCCAGACCCATAAAAAAGTTATTTGCTCATTTTGCCATTTGAAATTGAACCCTCTGTAATTTTTTAACAAGAGCGTAAAGGAAAACCAAACAGCCGCCACGTGGTGTTTGAGAAACAATGTGAGTCACTCAACAACAAAGTCCTAACTTTTGTTATGGAACAGTTGGAGCCAAACGGCATTAAACAATAATCAGTCCTGCTGGATAACGACACTAGGCAAGGCCATCCCTACGCCTTTCAGCATTATAAACAAGTCAATACATTTGTTTCTGCTTTGCTACAAACTTTCTTGCTTAACATGCTGGTACTTAGCACTGTCATTCCAGAAACGTCCATCTGACAACACCATCCTTCTGACAACACCATCCTTCTGACAGTGCATAGAAAATATGATCAGCCTTTCAGTTTTGTCAATAAAGAAGACAAACAAAAAAGCATAGATAAAAACATCAAATAACAGTGTTTTCTGCTTAATAAGGAAGGATCCACTTATAGTACAGCGAGTGAATGATGTGAACAATTCCTCAGTAGAACACGTCCTCTCTTCTCTCCATTCATTCAGCAGGTGTACGCAGTGGACACATCGTAGAGCACTGCAGCTTGCAGGTCATTTCTCCCCTTTTATTTAAAGCAATTAAAGTGCTGGGCAAGAAGTACTGTAACCAACAGACACATCAAGTATGGTAATGCACTCGTTATTGCCTGGAATTTGAAACGCCCTGTGGAAACCCAACGCACATAAATGCTAATCAATGGCCATTATGAAAAAGAGCTTTCATTGTGCCTTGTGGGGTCGTTAGCATTGTGTGTTGACTAAAGGGAAAAATAAACAGTAATGCAGGGGTGGAAATACATAGACTGTATCAGAAAACAAATGGTGCAGGGCTTACCAATAACTCTTCTGGCACAGAACAAAGACGAGCCATTTCTTGGTGCATGAGGTGGATAATTACTATAATTATAATCCTTTCTGCTACCTCCGAGAAGCATGAACAAGATAGGATTATAATAATGACACACTCAAAAGTTCGGAAAGGAGGGGGCGGAAATGCAAAGGCAGAGAAAACTTCAATACCCCAAGAATCTGGTATACTTTATTAAGTAGATAGATAAAGGTAAAATGTTTTGTAAGCCCGTTTAGCTCACCATTGTAAGAGCCAATCCTTTGGGGTGGGGGGTGGGAGGGAGGAAAATAGCACCACCAGCTGGATCAGGCACTCTATTCCCTGCATTGTTCTCAGGCATCCTGGCAGGGGTGAGACAACACCCTGTGCTGATGGACAAATATTGTGTTCAGACACCAACAACTTCGTGAGCAAATCACCTCAAGAAAGCATAATGACTTACAACCATTTCCTGGACCATTACAGAGCAAATATAAGTACTATATTTATGCGTTTAAAATTGATATACCCCACATACCCAGCGCATGTTTTACAGTGTGCAGATCATGTGATATCGTCATATTACAATGCATTGATCTCAATGTACATGACTTTATTTTCAGTATTAAATCCAGTTTGATTATGCTGAGAAACAATAATACACCACTTTAATAAAAAAAAAAAAAAACATATACACAATACAAAAAAGTCAAAATCTTTAAAATGTCATACAGTGGAAAATAGAGTACATAATAAGGATAATGCAATTGGTTATAGCTAAATATCAGGGGCTTTCAAATAAAATAAATACCATAATTAAATAATACAATTACAGTGTGCTAAAGATTAGTAAAATAAGACTGAAAATGAACGATGAACTGAATGAAGAGAATGTGATAAATTTGTGAATTACAAAATTAAAAAAGGATGGTTAAAGTTCACCAACTGGCTTAACTGTTCCCTTTACAGCTTGCTCCATTTTCCCCTTACAGCAAATCTGGTGTAAACAGCTCTTTTGTCATTTATTTGGTTTGTCAGGTTTTACCACGTTTCCAACTGAACTCAAGTTCCAGCCTGGCTGTCCTGAATCCGTGAGTGATTCAGTTTGTTTTTGGTTGCCCACACAGTGCTATGTTGTGTGCATGTAGGGTTTAGGATGAACAGGTGTAAAAAAATAAAAATCAGGCACAAAGTAAGTTTTTTGTAAAGATAGCCACAAACCCTAGAACTAATGAAATTAAATATTGTCAATGACTAAAACCAAGTTATAAAGCATCATTGTATTTATATTTGACACTGATAGTTTGTGCCTATGTAAAATAGAATATTGTACCTGGAACAAAAATGATTCCCACACAAGCTAAATGGTTACAATCTTGAGACAGAGACAGGCTGATGCAGACAAGCCCAGAAAGAGGAAACCCTGGACAGTGTGGGTAGGGGATTTTGGAGACATTTCCTGCTGCACTGAACTAATTACTCCACACATAGACACACTTTCACCATGCCTCATTACTGATTAAAGACAACCTGCTAATCCTGTTAATGGCAGAGCAGAAACAGCACATTAATAATAAGCCTGTAACAACTGCAGAACTATTCTTAGCAACACAATATTGTGGATATTATTATTATTACACTATGGTATTGCAATGCCCCTTTTTAGTTCCCTTGTCAAAAATAAATCATACTGGCTTCTTAGGTTCCCTGAGAGAGAATCACTCACAAGCAAGTGGCTCAAGCTGGACTGGAAACACTGTTATCAGCTCAGTTGGTCTGACAAGTCCAGTGGTCACAAATCTGCCTGCTGGGAGTTTTCACTGGAAACAGGGTATGATACCTCACTGCAGCAATATACACAAGACATCTGAGTGCACTTATTTGAGAGCTTGCTGTGAATGGTATGCTCAAACCTACCACCTAAACCGAGATTAGAAAGAAGCACCAGAGCCCCAGGCAGCATTAGTGCAGAGCTGCTAAGAGGCCACACACCTCCACTATCTGCTCAGCACCACAGAGGACTGTCTCAGAGGACTAGTAAAGACCTGCTGACAGTGCAAACTGCATCTGATAGAAAGCTAAGCACATTCTTCCTTAATGCACTTAATGCTTAAGTGAGACCCATTACAGATGCCCACTAGTGGCTGCCAGAGGCTGTGATAACTGCTGGGTTCAGTTATTTGCTGGTGAAATTATTATGATTATTTATTCATGAAAATTAGCTTTTCCACTGCATTCAATTAACAGGACTAGGTATTGTTTCTCAAGTCATATTCCCTGATACCCCCCAGGTCGGAGATTGCAATGCCTTGTTCGAATTCTCCCTCACCTCAAGGCTAAAGCACAAGAACTATCAATCCCAATTCAATCAATTCCATTTCACATCATTAGGGCTTCTTTTCCCTCACCACTGTATGAACTGTGCCCTTACTCAAGCTGTGGTGCATGCAGAATGACCAGGCAGAGACTATGCTATCCAGTCCCGGGGAAGGCAAAGTCAAGGCACCTATGGTTTCCTTTCAGGACACAGGGGAGAGGAGTGACTCTTACACCCCATTCATTGTAACAGAAATGTTCTCTGAGGCTCCGGCTGTGGCTGAAACCTGTGGCTCTCCTCTCTCCCCTCTCCCGCCTCAGATGACGAAATCCTCGCTCCTGTCTGGAGTGAGCAGGGAGTGCGTGTCGCAGCGGGAGCCCCTACGCTCTGAGCGAGATGACGACCGCGAGGGGCGGCTGGTGCGACTCACGCGGTCCCACACTCTGCGGGTGGGGGGGCTGCAGCGGCGGTTGTCCAGCCCGATGTGTACGCTGACCTCAGAGGCACGCAGGCTCTTCATGCGGCCCTGAGCACGGGCCTCATACCACCCAACTGGGGTCTTCTTGTAGCTGGGGAGATATAGGCCAAATCACGTGAGCTGTCATAGACTCTTGAGCAATACAAACAAATACATAAAGATGGCAAAGCAACAGGGCTGTAGTAGCAGGGATCGGGCTTCCTTCCTGAATTCAGTTAAATAGAAATGTACTTCTATAGACTGCCTTCTGGGGGGGAAAAAACAACTACTTTTTGGAATATTTGTAGCCTTCATGTAACAATGAGAAATGTTTTTCCTTAACATATGCTTCTGGGTACTGTGGTAATGGGGAAATTGTAAGCAACACCTGCGATTCGATTGGATATACTTATTTGATGATGGATTGGAGAACGTGCTGCTGAATACACCAAACACTGTGAGAGCAGTGTTCGTTTCTTTTGTCACCGAAACTTACATCAAAGAATAGGTATCTATAACTTGTTGGTATATTTAAGAATCCTTCCTCAGGCATATAGTGGGTAAATCCCACGTGATCTAATAACACAGTAGCCTAATCCGATTCCTGTGATTTCCCTACTTGTGAACACAGCAGGACATAACCAGATTGCCTGGCCACAACACAAGACACAGCTTGGGTGATTGTGTTATTTCACTGCTCAAGGCACCAAGCAATCCAATTTCAGAGTAGGCCATTGCTTACCTTTTTATCTTCATAAAGTCTTGCTGGTTTAAATATATTCCAGTGTGGTGTCTGAACTAATATGCTGCTCCATCTAATTATTAAAAACAAGGACTTTTTTTTACATTAGGATAAATAGTATAAGCAGTTGTTCAAGCTAATGAATGAAGGTAAACAGGACAAGACCTTCAGGGTGCATTTCAGATTTGGACACTCATTTACCATTTATGCTATTACCATGCTTAAATACAACTGGCAAGTGCAGCAGATGAACTCACAGTTTGAGTAGGAGTGAAGACACCACCACAGAGACAGAGGATGCAGCCATTGCGGCCGATCCCATCCAAGGCTGCAACACCAGGCCTACTGGCATAAACACACCTGAAACACAGCGTACACTGCTGTTTAGAAATCTGACACATCTTCACACCACAGACTGAAACATACACACAAACATATACAGCTCTGCACTACACAGAAAACGCCGCACAGCGCTTTAAAGCACAAAAACACAGCTCTCAAATATACAAATATAGATCCATACTACGCTGGAAGCACAATGTACTGTTCGCTTTTTTATGGTAGAGCAGTAAACAGCCAATCTGCACAACACTGGAAGCAAAACCAGCTTCCCCTGGGAAATAAGTAACCTTTGTTCAAATATCTACTGCAGTTAGATCTGCTATATCCCTATGGCTCAGATCCAAGAATGCAGATTTTCACAGTAACAGCTTTTAAAACTAGACCAAATTTACACCCACCTGCTGCGATAGGTATTCCCACCAGGTTGTAAATCAAGGCAAAGACAAAGTTGATTCGTATTCTTCGTACGGTTTTCTTGGATAGTTCAATGCTAGCCACCACATCCAATAGATCATTCTAGAAGGGGGGGAAAAAACTGTACAATTAAGAAAATAACATGACTCTCAGAAATCTCTAGGAATATAAAACAGACTTTTTCCCCAGTCAGGATGGTCTATTGAACTTCACACAATTATTTTGACTACAATTCTAGAATCACCACCCCAACTCCAACTCATAAAAAGCAGTTAGAGCAGCTGTTCTCAATAATAGTCCTGAGTGGACAGTAGTCCTGTGTCTGTTTTATTGCCACTGACCTCTCAGTTTCTTTATTTAATTATAGACGTAACTACTTACAACCATTTAACATCTGACATTCATTTTAAATGTCTAACTAAGCATTTGTACTTAAATGAATTGCTCCATTAAGTAAATCAGAGCTCAGCTAGAACTATTAGAATAAGCATAAGCCTTCCTTACAAATTAACGTTAACCTCTAGTTTCTACTGCTTGGATGGGAGTCTTTCTGACCAAATCAATAATAAAATACTCAAGATTGAAAACACTGCACACATTTGGTCAAATCGACTCAGAACATATTCAGTCCAAACCAATTCCCATAAGGCCAATGCTGGATTAGGAATAAGAATGGGAAATGAAAAGGGAGAACTGGAACGCTCAATAGTAAAAGCAACATTGGACCTGGATCCTGTGGGAGTGCCTGATGTCGGACGGGCTCTGGCTTGGGAACAGGGCAGGGGGAGGCGTTCACTCACCCGAATCAGGACCACGTCGGCTGCCTCGATGGCCACATCGGTGCCTGTGCCGATAGCGATGCCCACATCAGCCCTGGCCAATGCAGGAGAGTCGTTCACCCCGTCGCCCACCATGGCCACCTTCCAGCCCCGCTCCTGCAGCTCCTGCACTTTGGCCACCTTGTGAGAGGGCAGCACCTCCGAAAACACCTTCCTGATGCCCACCTGCAAGCAGCCCAACACCAACACACTGGGACATCAGCTACAGCCACCACACCCGCAGTGACACGAGAGTAGAGCTCATTTAAAAATGAATAGAATTCCAGATCTGCAAAGCTGGTAGAGAATTAGTACAAAAGACTCACGGCTGCAATTGCTGCCAAATGTGGTTATACCAAGTATTGACTCAGGGCAGTGAATACTTCTCTAACCCAGACATTTTTATTTTTACTTAACTGATGTTTCATAATACAAATTATTTTGAGTAGGTTGTGTAAATCAAAGGGAAAAGAATACCATTTAAATGCATCAAAACTTTCAGGTTGTAACAACAACAAAATGTGAAAAGGTCCAAGGGGGGTGAATAATTCCTACAGTCTCTCTTTATATACTAAGTCTGCTAAGAGCTATTCATTTCACAAAATGTACAAAAGGTGAACTAGCTGGATGAGCTCAGCCCACGATGAACAATTTACAGTGTGATCCTTGCCGGCCATGAACGGGTATCAGTGCTTTGGAGAAATGAAAATGGCAAAAGGCAGTTTTGGTAGTAACCATGGCAACAAACAATAACATATGAGGCTCAAAAACATGTATTACACAGAAAATATATGCCCATTCATAGTACAAAGACCTGAAAGTGATGTAACGAGTTTCTTTGTATGTTAACTAAATTAGAGGACTGTGTGTCTGTGTTGGTCTTTGTCTCTGTGATGTCTCTGTCTTTCCGTCTAATAAATGTGTGTCTCTGTACTTGAGTGTGTGTAGCCCATACCTGTGTGGCGATGGCTCTGGCAGTTTTGCGGTTGTCTCCGGTGATCATGAACACTTGGATACCCATGCTGTCCAGGGTGTGCACAGCCAGCACCGACTCTGCCTTCACAGTGTCCGCAATGGCAAACATGGCGCACAGCAGCCCTGCAGGAGGAGAGGTTGTCAGTGCCACCCACTCCCTCACATCCTGAGCTGTATTGGGAACACACTGAACACAACACGAAATTAAACTTGTTCTCTCATAAGAGCAGAGAAATACCACAGGGCTGATCTGTGAGTGTGGTGTTGTGTATCGCTGTAACTGATGTCCTCCAGCACAGGGCAGTAATTAAAGGTTGAAACACAGGTGCTTTGGTACAGAAGACACATTACAAATCCTGCCTGTCAGCAAGTAACTTAGAAACTGGTCCTCTGATTAAATGGCTCATGATTTAAATGCTGGTGTATAAGAGGCTGCATGTGAGCGCAGTGTATGGGGGATGGAATGGATTTCAGTATTGGCAATCCTTCCCATCTCTTAACATTTCTTTGTTTTTATTTTAGTTTTATTGAAATTCAAATATATATTTTATATGAGCTTCTATGAACTAGTCATTAGCATTTGTACATTTTCCACTGCAGTGTATCTCCTGACAAATCCAACACCAACAATTGGTTTGTCTTCCTGTCACTCTTTTAGTTCCGAATTTTGAACCTGCCCATAAGCTCTGTGTGACATTTTGACAAAGACAGAGGTTGTCAAAACAGCAGGTAACACCCTCCAAAACCAGACATGGGTGGTGCAAATTTCATTGTATTCATGTTTGCTTCAAACAGCATTAATAAAAGCATGTTGGAAAAGGAATATACCATCTATAGCCACCAGAATGGCTGTCTGTCCTTTTACTTCATGGCTGGACATGGCGTCATCCACATCACTACTGACATGCAGGCCGTTGCGCATCATCCACTCTCGATTCCCGATCAGCACAGAGTAGGCGGGACAGGGGGCTGGACCTGAAAACAACACACAGCCACAGAACTCGAGTCAATGGGGCTGAATGCACTAGATATTCTGGACAACACCGATTGCGGTTAAGAAAACGATTATGTGTTTATATTCATATGGGTAAGATTTAACTTGAGAAGAGCCTCCACTGATATGACATCTGAAGGCCATAATATTGTTGCTTTCATAATGTATATATGCACATTATAGTTATATCTGATCCCTAAACACACACATTATGGAAACTGCAGATGATACGAAGAAGCATGGAAAGATGTGTCAAGTTTGCAATAACAAGAGATGAATAGAACTGAGAACAAACAAAAATATATGACGTTGAAAGTGTGAAAATGTTGAATGAAATTAATTAAAATTAAAGTTGCTAGGATGTTGTTCCTCTCATAAGATTGGCAATATTAACACTGGAAAATGTACCACTTGCTTTTTCATCAGCTGGTAAACAAATGTCTTTTCAGATAATTAATCTTTCATGTAACGCGGTTCCTCAATAGTTTTGTTAATTTAAAAGGATTTGCAAAATCTTATGGAACAAATGTATTCATGACCCCATGAACAAGAAGAAGCTTAAGATGAACAGATACAATAAGAAATAGAAGAAGCTGAGTAACTCCACAGACCTCCTGACTGTTCTGGGTTCGTGCCAGTGAACAGATGGCTCTCATCAATGGTGGCTCCCTCAATGTAAGCTACACCAGCATCCTGCTGGTCTGTCTGCAGACAGTTCTCAACATTGGTGACCTTGCAGCTAATCCCACAGCCAGGTACGGTATGGAAATCTGTGCAGGACCCCAGCATCTCAGATTCCAGCTCCTGACACATAGAGAGAAGGCAGGTGAGGAACAGTCCTCATCTCCCTCACAACATATGAACCCTCTTTCACAGGCAGGCCAGGGTCAGGGTGACGTGAGATGTTTTTTTCTTCTTCTATAGTGTAATGAGCTAACCCATGAAGCTACAGTATAACAAAAGACATTACTCTTTTGGCATAGCGGTAGTGCGTGTTGACTTGCACTCCCAGGATGCTGAGCTCAAATCCCTGCTCCTGTACAGTGGAGCAGCACCTCATTACAATTGTCTAGTGTAGTCCATGGAATATGATCAATAACTGTTTAATTTGGCCCCAGGTCCTTACCAGAGATCATTCATAGATTCAGAAGTTTTCTGTAAACGTAAATGTTATGGAATGATAGTCTCTCCATATAATATGTTTATGTAATGGAAAAACCACCCCCCACATTCTAATAAGATAAATTACTTGTCTTTAGGACACGATAACAAGTCTCAGTGCTCCACTGAACAGTGACCTCAGTGGGGACTTGCCTTTTTGCAGTACTTTGCCACGGCCATGCCCAGAGGGTGCTCACTGCTGGCTTCTGCTGTTCCCACCACTGCTAGTATCTTCCTGAGGGACAGTCGCACAGTGTTTGGGAGAATCAGCACCCGCATCACCTGTGGCACTCCATGGGTAATGGTGCCAGTCTTATCAAACATCACTGCCTTTATCTGTACAGACAGAGAGACAAAGCACAGACAGAGAGTGGTGTATTTACTGTGGTCCATTTTGACACCTGAGCGTAGAGACTCTCCATTGGTCCGTCTCCACAGCACAGCTCACTTCATTGTGGCTCTACAGTCACTAACAAGAAAAATGCAGGTTGTTCTCCAAAATGTGATCAAACTGCCCACTGCAAAGTACAAAGAAGAGATGGACAAAAAAAAATCTGATCCAATACTTCTCTCAGGACAAAAAAGGACTGTTAATACACTCACCTAAAGGATTATTAGGAACACCTGTTCAATTTCTCATTAATGCAATTATCTAACCAACCAATCACATGGCAGTTGCTTCAATGCATTTAGGGGTGTGGTCCTGGTCAAGACAATCTCCTGAACTCCAAACTGAATGTCTGAATGGGAAAGAAAGGTGATTTAAGCAATTTTGAGCATGGCATGGTTGGTGGTGCCAGACTGGCCGGTCTGAGTATTTCACAATCTGCTCAGTTACTGGGATTTTCACGCACAACCATTTCTAGGGTTTACAAAGAATGGCGTGAAAAGGGAAAAACATCCAGTATGCGGCAGTCCTGTGGGCGAAAATGCCTTGTTGATGCTAGAGGTCAGAGGAGAATGGGCCGACTGATTCAAGCTGATAGAAGAGCAACTTTGACTGAAATAAGCACTCGTTACAACCGAGGTATGCAGCAAAGCATTTGTGAAGCCACAACACGTACAACCTTGAGGCGGATGGGCTACAACAGCAGAAGACCCCACCGGGTACCACTCATCTCCACTACAAATAGGAAAAAGAGGCTACAATTTGCACAAGCTCACCAAAATTGGACAGTTGAAGACTGGAAAAATGTTGCCTGGTCTGATGAGTCTCGATTTCTGTTGAGACATTCAGATGGTAGAGTCAGAATTTGGCGTAAACAGAATGAGAACATGGATCCATCATGCCTTGTTACCACTGTGCAGGCTGGTGGTGGTGGTGTAATGGTGTGGGGGATGTTTTCTTGGCACACTTTAGGCCCCTTAGTGCCAATTGGGCATCGTTTAAATGCCACGGCCTACCTGAGCATTGTTTCTGACCATGTCCATCCCTTTATGACCACCATGTACCCATCCTCTGATGGCTACTTCCAGCAGGATAATGCACCATGTCACAAAGGTCGAATCATTTCAAATTGGTTTCTTGAACATGACAATGAGTTCACTGTACTAAACTGGCCCCCACAGTCACCAGATCTCAACCCAATAGAGCATCTTTGGGATGTGGTGGAACGGGAGCTTCGTGCCCTGGATGTGCATCCCACAAATCTCCATCAACTGCAAGATGCTATCCTATCAATATGGGCCAACATTTCTAAAGAATGCTTTCAGCACCTTGTTGAATCAATGCCACGTAGAATTAAGGCAGTTCTGAAGGCGAAAGGGGGTCAAACACAGTATTAGTATGGTGTTCCTAATAATCCTTTAGGTGAGTGTATTATGGTAGCATCCAATACAGAGTGTTTTACTTGCTAAAAAGCATTCTACATAAATTGTAGTTTTGCCTCAATCAAGTCAGACAGGACATTTGCTTTGACCGCTGACCATCTTGTCAACACAGTCACAGCTCAGTGCTCAACAATGTCATTCATCAATGTCCCTTTGTTATGTTTCACATGATCAGACAAGAATATAATAGACATGAACATGCTTTATAGAGGCTCTAGAATTGCCTACCACACAGATTACATTCTGAAATATTCCAATGACCTGAATAGAAACTTACAACTTTCTTCTCATTATTCACTACTGAACGCTCACATTCCTGAATACAGCATAATTGGCTGCTTGGGACAATCAGTTTCAAATCCTTACATTGATACTGTCTATAGTTTCCTTTATCCATGGAGCATTCCCTTCAGTGCACTTCTGTCTAAACACTTGTGTCTAAACACACTAAATAATGGTAAACAGGAAGACAGGAAGTGGCTGAGCCTGTACCTGGTGTGCCATCTCCAGTGGCTCCCCCCCTTTAATGAGGATGCCATTCTGAGCACCCACCCCTGTGCCCACCATGACAGCAGTGGGTGTGGCCAGGCCGAGAGAGCAGGGGCAGGCAATGGATAGCACGGTGATGGAGGCCTGGAAGGCGAAGCGCACAATGACGTCTGCGCGAGGGATGTTCTTGTCGTACCCCTGGTAACAGCAAGCACACAACCCTCCCTCCATCACTGAACAAAGGACACACCACCACCACCTACAATACTATCTCACACCACAACATTTTCAAATCATTTAATAAGCTAAAATAAACGTTTGTCAACATTAACACAAAACAACAATATACACGCACAGATTATTTAAGATTACAAATTATGAAAGACAAAGGATTACATCTGACAAGAGTTCTGCACATAGGAGTTTACAAAGCTCTATGCTGTAAACTGCAGACATCCACCCCCCATCCATCTATGTCAGATGTTCTCGCAAAGAAATCGTTATACTTACAGGGAAATATTGAGCCACGATGTCAAAGTTCACAAAACCAATGATGAGCCAGACCACTAAGGTCACAATTGAGACCAAGATGATGAAAGGGACAAAATAACCGCTCAGTTTATCTGCAAACTGCTGTATAGGTGCCTGTCAAGAGGGAAAAAGTAAGAATACTGAAAATGTTAAGAAACATTTCTCCTAAAGAACTTGATGTCACACCATTATGAGCTCTGCAGTTTTGTAGAACATGTTTCAGTGAGAAATATTTATTTCTACATATAACAGATTACTCACTTCCATAAAACAGCAATCTATAGGATTTAGTAGTGTTTAGAGGAGACACTTTTTCCCCACATGCTGGATGCTGACAAAATCACCAATTCTATATTGTATCAAGCGCTATATTTATTGTTCTTTTAATCTAGCAACAGGAAAGTGCATAAGAAGAAACCCCCAGGCACAGTAACAATCACATTCCGAAATAATGGGATTGTTTTGACAGGCATTGGGAATATGGCCAATAATTAACTAGGGTACACCCTGTGCTAAGTCCTGGAACCTCAAGTCTAGTTTGTGTTTTTGTTTTTATTTCATTTCCAAAAGATCCATTAACATGATTACAAACGAAGACTACATAGTATGAATGTCCTACTATGTTGAGAAGAGTGCCAAATTTAATAGATGTTAGCACTGGAAGAAACACAGTGAAATATTGTTATTTTTCTGAAACCTTTAGATCTCATGTTGTTTTGTTGGTGGAATATAATCAATAGATTCTTTCAAAGGTTTCTGCTGACAGATGTTTATGCAAACAGTGTAAAGTACTTGAGTGTCTCACCGTAACATGTATTTTATTCTCAGGACCTGTGTGATGGTGAGTGTATGAAACCACAAGGCTGGTGTTGATTATATTACACAATGGAGAATGGGTCAGATTGAACACAACCTTAAATAATAGGTTTTGTCCACTAACCCAGCATCCTGCTTTTCATATGCTTCACACATTGAACATTGAATTTCTTAAACACCACTCCTCTAATAGCTATTTAGTGAATTAAGAGTCAGTTGTTGTTGAAAGCATGGATATCTTTAATCTTTTACCCTAGAAAATTAAACTGGTTGTTAAAAATGTCAGTCTTCCATTTCTGTAACCATGTCAGGGTAGGGCAGGTATGGTTGTGTGCACGATTGTCTACAGTTAGAGACAGTTAGTTGGGGAAGGAGCTGTTGCTCTGACCTTGGAGGTCTGGGCATCCTCCACCAGCTTGACAATCTGACACAGGGTGGTGTCAGCACCGACGTGCGTGGCCTCCACCAGCAGACAGCCATGGGCGTTGATGGAGCCGGCGATCACAGTGCTGCCACTCTTCTTTGAGACTGGCATGGGCTCCCCTAAGGACACACACACTGAAACTCACACACTGCCCATCCTGTCAGCAGCACAACGCAGGGAAGTGATAGGGATTGGGTATCGAACCAAGAGGAAGGACTTGACAAACGCTGTGGGTGAGCTTTCGTTGCCTGTTCATGGGCAATAAATATCTACATCCTGATGGGAAATTACATATTTTACTGCGGTACATTGATTACTGGATGTGCAAACCACATCCCTAGCTTCGATTGACTGCCCTAGCAAAAGAAAACAAAAAACACCATTAAAAATGAATATATTAAAATCTATTATTATTGATCATGTCTGGAAAAATGAAGCATTGAAAGAATTTTGAATACATTAAAATGCAATATCATGAAACTTTCCGTTGAGGCAGCAGAGGAGTTATTAACTGAACAATAGGTTGAAGTGCTATCCCAACGAACGTCTGGCTGACCGAGAGGAGTTAGTGGTCAAGGAAGGGTATCATAGTCTCTTTGTTGCGGAGACACAGGCAGTGCTCTGTACTGCATTACCTGTGATTAGAGACTCATCTGCCATGGAGCTGCCTTCAATGACTTTGCCATCCACTGGGAACTTCCCCCCAGGAACCACCTTCACGACGTCTCCTCTCTGTACTAGCTCCACTGACACCTGTTCCTCACTGCAACACACCAACAAGTCTGACTGTTACACCCAGGCAGCACAGCTTGCAGGAAACTGCTACAAGGGGCCCTAAACCAGGCCCTGGGACATGTGTCCCCCTCCAGCATGCCAGCCAAGACCCCAGGTCTCTCTCAGTCAATTCAATCAGAAGCCAAGAATCCAATTCAAACATGATCAAACAAAGTCGTTCTACACTGCAACTCAATTTTATATTTTCAGGTCTGCTCTAGACTGATCTAAGACACTACTGTATTATCCTAATTTAATGCTGCAACACTGTGCCCAACCTTTATTTATTTCAGCTGGAAAGGCTGATTGTGGTTTCTAGAAACTGAGTTAATAATTCTAACCTAGATTTAGATCACACATATTTAGGGAACATTTAAAATGCTTTTATTTTGCAAATGTTCTATAAAGGAAATGAACACACTCTCTCTCTTCCCTAGTAGTTCTCTGTCCTTGAGGGTTGAATGAAGTTCATTCCACTTCCGATCAATTTGTGACTGAGCAGTTGCACAATAAAGTGACTCAGGATATTTTAGAATCAACATCATTTCACCTACTCAGTAACCTTTTTTCAAATTCTCTCTTTCAACTTCCACCATACTAAAAATTTGACTGCCATCACACTAACACAAGTCCAAGTCACCACGGGGAATATACCTTTAGGGAATAAAGAATATTATTAATTATTATATTCTACTGTACAGATTAAAACAAAATATTAAATAACCACACACATTGTAGTTAAAGGAATTGTCTAGTTAATAGTGTTAGATTTGATTTATCAGATGTTCTCAAATAAATGATTTCCAAATGACACTTAACGACCCCCACAGTAAGGATTCCTGCCAGCTGTTCTGTAACATCCAATAGCAGATGGGACCTCTGTGCTTATTATGACATTGTCTGTAGTGAGAAAAGCATAATAACCTGATAATTAAGTTGTCTTGTCCCAATGTTACTACTGTTGCGTCTGTGGCCTGTAGGGACATCAGCTTAGCCAGGGCTTCTGAGGTTTTACTCTTTATAATAGAAAAAACAACATTAAACCACTTCAGAAAACACCTGCTTGATTTAATAATTATTGATGCAATCATTCAAAGTAGAGTAGTGCACTGTATGAAACTAATAGCTTCTTCATATGATGGTGTTAGAGAGGGAAAATGTATTTCAAAGTGTTTTGTTTTTCATTATCTGCATCTGTGCTGGATATACTCTTAGAGGGGGAAATGTGCTAATGTCAACTTGGAGTAAATTACTTGTGGAATGCATGTAAAAGCAAGTGAAATTGCTTTCAATTAAAATGATATTGTTCTTGGGAAATGCAGGAAGTAGGGATTAAAGGCAATTTGCTTCTTTACTTGCAATTCTGCAGTAAACAGTGGTTGTTAAGCACACAGCCTGGAAACTGACAGAGCTTGGGCTCAAATATTTGTGAAATTGATAAATTGTATGATGAGCAAAAGTAGATCTTTTACATCAATGAAACACCACAACACACCAACATCTAACCAGACAATCAAATAAGATCACAAATTAACAACAACACATTTTACTCAAAAAACCCTCAATCTGCCTAAATCAATACACTTTAAACACATCTGAGATCTGCTATTATATGAAAATGAACCAAAGGACTGACAGGGTTTACCTTAGCTACATGCTCTAGCCAGCGTCCTAGAGCAATAAACACAAACAGCATAGGAGGAGTGTCAAAGAAGGTGACTGGACTTTGATCTGATCTCTCCACCATGGCCACTATCAGAACCACACAGGAGTAAACATATGCAATCGAGGTCGCCAGCACTATGAGCACGTCCATGTTGGCCGTTTTGTGCTTCAGGGATTTATAAGCTTGGACGTAGAAGTACCAGCCCCCGAGAAACTGGAAAACAAAAAGTGCAATGTTGGAAATGTCACAGAACTTTGCATCCTCTATAGGCTCTGGGACAATCACTGGGGAGGACCTACAGATGCCAACTCCTACTGAAACTGTGAAGTGAATCCTACCTAATGTCAGATTTCTAATCTGTGCGTCATTATTAATAATTTCACAGACTTCCACTATGTTATAACTGAAAATTTAAAAACAGCAGAGTTTATTAAAATTAGTTTCAGAGCGCTTCACATTAAAATACAGCAATAAATAACATAATAATCATAAAAATCACCATAAGGGTGTACAGATGTACAGATCAAAGAGGATAGACCCTGACTCTAGCCAGTACGGAAGGCAAAGGTCTGGAGCAATAGTTAGAGACACTGTGATAATACTGACTGCTGCAGGAGAGTGCAGATTGTAAACAGGAGCTGAAGCTGGGATAGGGAGTTTGCCCAGGTAAGACAGGACCAATGGTCTTAGGGGTTTCCACAGTAGAAATGTTAAGCTCCCAACATAGATCCATTCTAGCACAGCCATAGTCCTGACACACCTACCTGAACAGGAGTGCAGAGAACAAAGAAGGCTAGGTTGAGGATGGAGAGACCAGGCACAATGTTCTGCTCTTTGGGCATGGAGCCGCTGTGCTTGCTGTCCATGACGATCATATAGATCATGAGCCCCATGACAGGGATCCCAAACACCAGGCTGAACAGGAACGAGTTTTTCCACCTGGGTGGCAGAAACACACAGCCATGGGAACATGCAGGAGAACACACACAATAAAGGGTCTTTTTGGGGCTTTACATTACACAACATGTATTGCTCAAGAACGCTTGCCAATAAATGGTGATTATCTTATGAAAAGCCTGTGGAAAAAGCATGGATGATGCTAAGGATTATGGTCAGGGACAAAACTTACTGTTGTATCTCTTTTTGATGATCCATGTTATTACCCACACCTTCATTCTTCATCAGGGCTGCACCAAACCCCAACCCCTTTAATAAAGATATCATTGCATTATTGTAATTGCAGATTTAATGCAAGTGTTTCATTTCTCACATGCCTGCAAACAAACATTTAAACATTTTCATTAAAGTCCAACCAGTATTATCATATACTATTATGTAGTAGCAGCTTGACTACAACTACCTAAAATAACATGTTAATAATTAAATATAACTTTACTCTCTCAATCTTATCTATGGTCAATAAAACAACAAAGTAACAATGTTACAAGTAACTCTGATATGCTCTTGAATGTAACCAGTGAAAAATCCATACTGTACCTCTATAATGCGGATTATGTTCCGAGCCCCCAGCACATCAGGGTCAAACTTGATATGAGCTTTACTGGTGGCCAAAGCTACCGATGCCTCCAGTATCCCCTTGGTGCTCATCAGCCGGGTTTCAATGTTGTGCACACACGATGCACACGTCATACCAGTGACCTGAGAGACACAATTCAATGAGAATATCAGACAGAAGCACTGAGGTAGAAAATCACACAGTAATCTCATATGTTTAGCACATCATGTAACATCATCACTCTTCCAGAAGTGACAAAAGCAATAAAATCGTTAACAGTCAGTTTGAGTGCAATAGCAATGGCAGCTTAGACTTAATGTGCCTGCCAACAACACAGCCAGTGAATGATCAATGAAAACTGACTCTCAGGCATCAGCTAAAACACAAAGTATATTTAGATTTTAATACACCGTTTAGGAGTGGTTTTTAAGTAATTACATTTATAACATTGCATCTGAAATATGAGCTCCAATAGCTGCAGCACCAGACCTTGATGCTCAAATATATTTGTCTATGAACTGTGTGGGCTGTTTTATATATCTACTCACAACAAGGTCCAGTTTCCCATCCATGATGGCGTGGTCTTCGATCAGCTTGGCTCCGAATCCGAGGCTGATGATGAGCTGGGTGATCTGAGCAGCATTCAGGACCTGGGGGTCATACTTCACCTCAGCTTTCCCGGCCATTAGAGCTACCAGAACAGAGACAACACCTGGGAAAAAATGAGTCGTATACTGAGCAGATTATACAAATCTATAGAGTCCGCTATGCTGGAGCCATAGTTTCAGAACATGCACATATACTTTTCTTTGCTTCACGCAAGGCAGCTACTCTTACACGTTGGTTGAGATGGTCAGTTCTGGCCTACAGGACTGCAGCCCCATTCTTGATTCAGAATCTGTATCAGTCACGTCTAGGAAATAGGTTTTCTGGACAGATCTTGCAGGTGCTGATTGACTTTGCTAAGTCCTGCCCGACTCACCTCTGTGTCTCTGCAGTTTCCTCTCTATGTTGGCCACACAGGAGGCACATGTCATGCCTGTCACATGTATGAAGCACTTCTGTGTTCTCCCTTCCTCTGATCTCTGGGATTCTCTCTCTGGTGTTTGTGGCTGAACCTGCGGAGGGGGAAGAGACTGGGAGACAGTGCCTGGCAGGGTGTGACAGGGAGAGTCCTGCTTCAACACAAAGCTCTGGTTTTGGGTGCTGCGCTGTTTTGTTGCAGGTGCTTCTGGGGTTACTACATTAAAAACAAAACACTCAATAGTTAGTATACTTTATATGCATTATATTAAATATGTAAAAAAAGACTACATACATATAATCCAAAACATAACAAATTGACTTGGATACCATTCTCTTATATCCACCAATGCTTAAAATGCTGCAAAATGATATCATATGAAGGAAGCTGATCTGATAAAGTATTGAATCTGCTATTGTCTTTGTACAAATAAATATGCGTCACATTACCCTGAGAAGCTCAAAGCAGTTAATCATAAATACATAAATTCCATGATAACATTGAGGCTGACCTTAAATGGTTTGTATAAAACTGACAATGTAATATTAAACACTTTTGCTTACTGCACAGGATCCTCAAATGATTGGACAACTGATGCACATGAAGGAAAAATCAATTAAAAAAGACTACTTCATAATCTACTGGGATATTGAGGCTTATACTAATTCCCATTCTTGGCTCTGCTCTGCCACTTATAATCGGCAGCAACAAAGTTATTTTAAAACACCTGATGCCAAACAGAATGGCTCCTTGTACTGTAACCATGGGGACCAGGATCAACTCGAGTGGAAAAATTAATACTATTCAGGTAGTCCCAGGGTAGCCTGCTCTTGCTACAACTTTTTAGAATTATATTTTCGGCAAACTCATATTAATCTTAAAATATTTTTCAGCTATGGACAGATTTGGCAGAAAATTGAATATACATTTCAAGAGATCAGATCACAGCTTGTGGTAACTTTATGTCTATCATATTCAGGGATACATGCTAACATAAATTCACATGTTCAATAAATATATTTAAACCATAATATTATGCAAGTTTCTCAGGACAATGATACCTAATTTTAATAACATCAGGTTAGGTACAATACATTGAATAGGTATTATAGATAAAGGTTAGCTTCCAGGGATTTGTGAGATGAAAACTAAAAACCTATATTTATGCATTTTGGGCAAAAGTAGATGGCATATATATTTATAATCACCTGCTATGGATGCCTCAAAGCCCATATCTTCAATGGTGTCCCTCAGCTCATCCGGGCTGGTGAGTGTATGTTCATAGAGTATCGTTCCCTTCTCCTCGGCTAAAGAGACCTGTATGGAACGTACACCCGTCCTTTGGGTAATCATGCCTTCTATAGACTGGACACAGGAGTTGCAGGTCATTCCCCTGATATTAATCAATGTTCTCCTGACTAGGCCACCTCCGTCGTTGAACCCTGGGTCTGTCACCGACAGAGGGGCGGCAGCGGACAGATCGCTCATTCCGCAGGGCAGAGACACTCTGAAGTTCCCCGGTGGGAGTCCCTCTATGACTCGTTTCACGGATTCCAAGGTAACCACAGAGGGATTATACTGGAGGTCGATGCTTCTCTCCTCCAGGGAAACTGTGATGCTCTGCACACCTGTGATCTCGGAGAGGTGCCCCCTGATGTTATGAACACAGGAGCTGCAGTGCATTCCCTCCACTACCAGGGTCGCTCTGTGGGAATCTGCCGCTGTGCCCGGAGTGCCACTCCTATCCACCCTCCGTGCATTCTGGGCGTTATCCTGCTGCAAGCGCTCGACCTCACTGGGGGCCAGTCTGAGAGGCTGGGGCTTGGTCTTTATGGTAGCTTCGAAGCCCATCTCCTCAATGTGGCTCCTCAGGTTCTCAGGCTGAATGAAGCAGGGCTGATAGGTAATCACAGCCTCTTGTCTGCCGAGAGACACCCTGATCCGCAACACCCCCTGCAGTTTTCCCACCTGCCCCTCAATAGAGTTCACACACGACTGGCAGGTCATGCCCTCCACCTGAATCTTCACCACCGACTCCATCAGTGAGGAGATGCTTCCAGAAGCAGCCATGCTTGACACCACTCTGGCATCAAAGCCCATGTTCCCGATCTGTTGGCAGACATCCTGTGCAGTGATGGTGGAGGTGTTGTACTGCAACTGGGCATTGCTATTGGCCAGAGACACCTTTATGGCCACCACTCCCTTCACCTTAGAGACTGTACCCTCAATGGACTGGACGCAGGACTGGCAGGTCATGCCCGTGATGTCAATGGTGGCCTGGCTGAGGTCACTGGGGGGAGGGTAGATCTGGCTCTGGCTGCCGGGTTCATATCCCAGGTTCTGAAAAGCATGGCTCTGTAGTGGCCCCACGGCGCTGCCATTCTCCAGACCCTCCTTACAATGAAAAACAAACAAAGTTCACTTCAGGACAATGAGGTGCAAATATATTAACTGCTGTGTATGAGCTGATTTAAATAATCTACATCCTTACAGAATAAAGAGAGCTCATCAGCACTGTTCATTTCAGATAAAAAACATTGGCAGTGTTTGTGATATAATCCTTCATGAACCACTGACAATTGCAAAACTCAGTAATGTGTTATTGAATCAATTATAACTGTTAACCATCTAATTGTTGATTTTTTCAATAGACTACACATGCTGTTGTGAAGACAATCTAAACAAAAAAGCACAAATAACTATAATTTCAGCAAATTATAATCTCATAATTCAACTGTTGGAAATGCATAAATAGCCAGACATCTCCATAACCAAGATCAGTGAACTGGGGCTGAGTTAAAATGTGCATTCTGGCAAGAGTTTGATTACACTGGTGTGATCAGCAAAATGTCTGGGCTCTGGGAAAGGAACTTTATTGTCTTCAGGCAGTGTGATGCTAATTAAAGTCAAATTCAGCTGTTCACTGACCTTTAGTCAAGCTATCATTTACACAGACTATATTTCCTGAAATATTTTTTGATGGAAATCTATATTGGAATGTTTGTTATGGAAAAGCTCTTACACATTTCCTTGCCTTTTTGTAAAACAAAGTTCAATCAATTGGAATCTTGACCATTTTCTAATTAAAGTGGGTAATGTCAGTACACTGAAGATGGATTAGTATTTCCTGAACCACTGCCTGGCAATATTCTCTAATCAGGACATGCTGCCTAGCAATCTAGAGCTACGCTCAGCCCCAGGGGTCTCCTCCTGTCTTCTCCAAACTCCTCCAGGAGGGAGCAGCTCATTTCCAGCACTGGTGAACCGACCCCAGACACTATCTGTCCCAAATCTATAAACACAAAAACTGGCACCAAGTACAGAGTTGATTTTTGGGACTTGCCTTAATTATAATTCCATGATCAACTCCTAGACCCATTCAAAGCAGTCCATATTGAAGTATTTAAAATCATCAAATAATCAGGCTAATCTGTTAAGCACAGTGGCCTTGCTTTCATCTTTAACACTTCAGTATGCGATTTCATCAGTCAAACGTTAAGTCGCCAATAATGCAAGTCAGATTACAGCACTGGATCACACCCACATTCATTACATTCATACAAATATGTTTATATACACATGCTCTGCAATGACTTTACATAGAGTATTGCATTAGTATAGATACCATACAAATACATATATTGTCATGCATGTGCAGATGCTGTGTGTTTCACGGATCTGCATCATATTCTTGTCTTGCACAGTTGGTTACCTGCTCTCCGTCGTGTCGGCTGGCATTATAAATCTTCCCTTTTTCCGATTTACAGTCGCAGATCGTGACAGACGAGGAGCCGCTTTCGCAGCGCCGGTTTGTGTGACAGACAACCATAGTTACCTGCTTCACACCAGCTAATGTAGAAGCGTCCGAGGTAGATCTGTTAACATACTTAGATAAGTTGATCAGCTTGGGTGAAAACTTTTTCATTTCAGTGTTTTCTTTAAAATCCCAAATTCGTAATATATATGGATATATTTTAACGCACAAAGTAAAGTCCCACGTTGCGTCGGCTTGTCACAACCCCAGCGCACAGCTTGATTGACCAGTCTCTGGCCGGACTCTGGACTGGTGCAGACAGCGCTTCCCACAGCCCGCTCTTGTGTTTGTGTTTGTATAATGTGCTGCAATGTTTGCACTCGAGACGCAAGCCCAACTTTTGCCCGCAAATGAATAATCACACACCGCCGTGGGTCGGTCACCTGGCAGGTCATGGTGAAGCCATTCATCTGACACAGTGCCGCCGTGTGCAGAAACCGCACCTGCCGCAGCATTAGGAGAAGCCGGGATTGTAGTGGGAGAAACAAGACCGGCATTCACAACACCAGCGTGCTTTTATGACGCTTCAAAATGTCAATGCGAGTCTTATAATGGAGGAAATGCAAGCCCAGATTTGCTATCCACTGTGTTAACATTGCGGAAATATGCTTTACAACTAAGCGGCTGTGCAGAATGTTCCATCCGCCTTCTTGGAGTGTTCGACCGCGTCGCTCCTAAAAACTGCCCGCAATGATCAAATGCCAGTGTGAAAAAGCGCTGTATATATTGTGCGTTTAATAGGTCCACGTGTCACATTTTGTTAATTTTTAAGCATAACTCACTTTGTCATGAATACCTTTAATTTACTTTGAAGCCAACAAAAACATTACGTTCAAGATCGTCAATAGATTCATGTTTTTCATGTTAAACGTACATACATTAAAATCAAGTCTAAGAGCGCAGATTGTGGCTCCTGGCTTCAGTTGTCAGGATGGCCGAGTGGTCTAAGGCGCCAGACTCAAGGCTCGCTACCTTCCATAACAATGGGCGTTCTGGTCTCCGAATGGAGGCGTGGGTTCGAATCCCACTTCTGACAAATCCTTTTCATTTTATACTTTATTTCTTCATGTCTTTCACAGATACTACAAATAGCATAACTACGATCATTAAGTATACAAGTATTATAGTTATTATTTGTATATTCGAATTAGAAAATTAAAAACAAAAAAGCTGACACCAGCAGAGAGTAAGGTACTCGATTTTTTATTACAGTAAACAGCACCCTTTATATTTTAGTAAGACTATTATATTAAATTAAATGTAAATAATAAGAATAAGGCGTAGACTTTACATTATATAGGGCTAAATGTTTTTAAATAAGATTATTAAAATTACATTTTTATGTTAAGAACAGTATCCCCAGCAGGAGGCGCGAAATGTGGGAATGTAAACCCACTGAAGTTGTTCTGTGCCAGTAAATATAACATTACAGTATCATTCATTGTGTGTGAATGATAATGACTAAAGCATCTGTGCGCACATCCCGATGACGTGTACACAGAGAAGCGATTGACTGACACCGCGGATTGTGCAAATAAGACTATATTTGAAAAATCAATCATTCAAAGTTGGACACACATTAATAAACACCAACGGGGCTGTCCCTTAGATTAGAACACGCTTGACTTAAGTATTGTTAGAAATTAAAAATGTGGGAAAGTTTAATTTTTATTAATCAATGTGTATTATTTTAATTTTCCTACAAACGTCATTATCAACGTGAATATTGCATGTATTAAAGTGGACATGACCCCAGCGTTTCCCGATTGGCGTGGGATGTGTCCAGGCTTTAAAGGGTGCCACAAGCTGAACCCCAGGACGCTGTCCAGTTGGGAAAACACTGCTGGGAATAGAGGCTCCTAGTTCAAGACAAGTACTTTAAAAAGTATGCAGTCGAAACATGGTACGCCAAAATAAATGGGAGCTTTACCGCGATTAATAAAATGTTCAATTTGACTTGCATTCACAAGTTTCTCATTAGTGTTTAACTTTTTTAAATGTAGATTGAGATTCGTTACTCACAGTCCGTCGTGCATTGTTCATTACAAATGTCGGATCGGGCTGTATGAGGCTGTATACCTGATATACCCGGCTTGTTGTCCCCACAGCTCCATACATCGTCACTGCAAACGGGCCAGTTCATTTCCCTCTCTATCTGTACATAGCCGGGTCAATGCAGTTGCTGTGCTTGTCCCCAACTTTCCTCCTCCAAGGATGAGTGAAGGCAGAAGGTCTCAGCTCCATTTATATAGACAAGGCCACATGACTGTCACAGATATCTAATTCCTTTCCGAAATAACCACTTAAGAAGAATGGAAATAATTATAGGAATGTGCTGACGTCCTTTATTAGAAACCAAGGGGGTTGTTTTACCAATTCATCAGCTTTTTGATATATATTTGTATTTGTGAGCATTGCCAGATACCTAGCTGAGACTGGATCATTTCCCTTAAGGGTTGCTGGACATGTCTTTGATCATGTCCTCAAACTACAACATGAGACATGTTAAGAAAGAAAAGCACCAAGAGAAGAGACACAATGAGGAAGTGAGAAACTCTACACGTGTTTTCATTAAAAAAGAAAAACATGATTCAAACAATGGCCCTGTTGTGGAGGATAATTGAGTTTTGACAGCAGGGTTTCACTGGTTTGAACATTCCTGCATTTCGTCATTTTTGTTGCACCATGAAGAAAACAAAGGCCATGTTTGTATTGCATGTTTAAAATAATGGGGACTACAGCTTTCTCTTACGACTTAAAACGCCACACACCGCGAAACACAATTATTATTTGTATATAAAATTAAACCTGTTATAATAATAATAATAATAATAATAATAATAATAATAATAATAATAATAATAAAACCAACAGTAGAGCATTGTTGAAAAGGGTGCTTCAACATTTCAGGTTTGCCCTTAAATATTATTTTACTGTGTTTTGTTATGGGGAGGCTTTCGAGGCAAATTCTTCGGTTTACAATCGTCACAAAAACAAAACAAGTTATACATTAAAAACACATAGGGGTATATAATTCAATTTTAATTTAGCGCAAATTGCTGCCTCTGTGAATACGCACTGCGCAGCCTCGCCTCTGATTGACAGATGAGAAACAAACACGTGTTCCAGCGCTGGTGTGAGCCAATCACAGACGCGCACCTCTGGACAACTTGCACTTCCGGGGTCATGCGTTTTAAAACAACGATGGCTGGACACGACTTGCTGTGCTTATGCGACTTGATCCGGTAAAGTTTATTTCACTTTAATATTGTTAATAATAAAGCTCCCTTCGATTAAAAATAAAGGCTGCTTGTAAATACCTGTAAGGATAAATGAAACAAGTAGACGTGTTGTTTATTTAGCGATGTTTTGAGCGGCACCCAATGTAAACACGTACTTTAATGTGGTTAGGGTTACTATTATCTTGATTCTAATGATTTATTGAAACATTGTGTATGTGTCAACGTGCAACAAAACCTGATGTATTTGTGTTTTTTGCCGCTCTTCCCGCTTCCAAGATTGCTGTGGTCGCTTTTGATACCGTGCATCTACCTGAGCTTGGCTCTGACTGCTCTGCTCTTCCTCCTCATCCTGCTCATCCGGCTCTTGCTTCAGCGGAGGAAGACGCGCCGTGACGAGCAGGGAAAAGCCCCGGTCGTGGCCTTCTTCCACCCCTACTGCAATGCAGGAGGCGGCGGAGAGAGGGTCCTGTGGTGTGCGCTGAGAGCCCTTCAAAACAGGTGGGGCACAGGGCGTCGCTGCTGGTGCTGACACGCTGCAAAAAGAGGTTGCAGGACGCTGTCTTCAGAGGGTTTGTGCAGCAGGGCGAGGTGTAATCCTGCAGGAGATAAAATAAGTGTTGTTTAGTAAAGCCATATTAAGTATGGTTCTATATTTTTGTTGGCATTGATCAAATCCAGTTTTAATGTTTGAAAATACTTTATATGACTCGTCTCTGTGCTTTAGAATTACAAATGTTAGGATAAGTACATGTCAGTAGTCGAATGGTTAAGCATCCCAACTCTAACATAAGCCCTGTTCTTATAACCTCAAATAATCGACTTGCTTCTTGCGGTTACTGTGGTCGGCAGGTACAAAGATGCCTCCTTCGTGGTGTACACGGGGGACCAGGGCGTCACAGGGGAGCAGATCCTCGAAGGCGTGCGCAGAAGGTTTAACATCAGGCTGCCTGGGCCGGTGAAGTTTGTGTTCCTTAACTATCGTATCCTGGTGGAAGCCAGCCTCTATCCACATTTCACCTTGTTGGGCCAAAGTCTGGGATCCATTGTGCTGGGATGGGAAGCACTCGTAGAACTGGTCCCTGACGTCTACATAGACTCTATGGGCTATGCCTTCACCTTGCCTGTGTTCAAGTACCTGGGAGCATGCCGCACAGGGAGCTACGTGCACTACCCCACCATCAGCATGGACATGCTGTCTGTGGTTCGTGAAAGAAACCCCAGCTTCAACAATGCAGACTTCATTTCGGCAAACCCCATTCTTAGCACCCTCAAGCTGATCTATTATTGCATGTTTGCCTTTTTTTATGGCCTGGTTGGCTCTTGCAGTGATGTTATAATGGTGAACTCCACGTGGACCCAGAACCACATCCTGGCTCTGTGGAGGTGCCGTGACCGCACAAGCGTGGTGTACCCGCCCTGTGACGTGCAGACCTTCCTGGACATCCCACTGGAGGGTGACGACGAGAAGAAGAGCCACAGCATTGTCTCAGTCGGTCAGTTCAGACCAGAGAAGGACCACCGCCTGCAGATCCGAGCATTTCGGAAGTTGTTGGACAAGAAGACGCCAGCGGAGCAGGCCTCCCTCAGGCTGGTGCTGATTGGCGGCTGTCGAAACCAGGAAGACGAGGACAGGGTGCTGCAGCTCAGAGGGCTGTGCCAGGAGCTGGGAGTTGGGGACAAGGTAGAGTTCAAGTTGAACATTCCATTTGAAGAACTGAAGAAGGAGCTCACTGAAGCCACCGTGGGTCTGCACACCATGTGGAATGAGCATTTCGGAATAGGTAAGAGAAAGAAGCTTGAACTGGAGATTCGCTTAATGTGAACATTTGGGGAATGGCATTAATTTAGTATTACTGCATGTGCTTTTTGTGATCTGTTTATATGGAGAATGTCATATAGATAAGGAGGTCTGTGCTGCAGGAAAATAAATTCTGCACTTACATTGTGAAGAAGGCAGGCTGTGCTTCTGTCTTGAGATGCTGATCAATAATTGGTATTCCCTGTCTGTCTCTGCAGGGATCGTGGAGTGCATGGCGGCAGGAACAGTCATTCTGGCCCACAAATCTGGAGGCCCAAAACTGGATATTGTGGTACCCCATGAGGGAGGGGTGACGGGGTTTCTGGCAGATGATGTAGACAGCTATGCAGAAGCCCTGGAGAAGATCCTGGCTCTGTCTCCTGAGGCCCGGCGGGAGATCAGGCACAATGCCCGCCTGTCAGTGGCTCGCTTCTCCGACCAGGAGTTTGAGGCCTGCTTCCTGTCAGCCACAGAGCCGCTGATGGGGGAGACTCTGCAAGCCACTCTACCTGCCAGGTAGCCTCCCTTGCTGTGACTGTGTGTTTACACTAAAGGAGATCTCTTATAAAACGCATTGAGTACCAATAACCCTGGCCAAGTCTAATGAGCTAAGCACCACTAGTTTTCAGCAGTAGTAATTCCATTAATTCCCAGCATTATTTACTGCAATGCTTAGCTGTATCCTTGAAACTGATGTGCAAAACTATTACCCACCTCTATACAGTTGTAAACCTCTAATAGGAGAATGTCATAACTAGCGAGAACTACAGCAGCCTACATGTTTTCTGTTTTTGATTTTGTCACCTTAATTGATTCAGGAAGGATCAATACAATACATGCTGTAATGCACTTTAATAGTTCCAAAGGACAATTTCAAGTTGTCAGATATCCATTACATTATTTTAAAAGGAAAAAAAGATATGACCAACCATTGTAAAATATTACGCTCTGCTGCCCTAATTTATTTCCAATATTTCAGACCCCATTTTAAGTCTCATCAACTTTCCTGTGATAATGCTGTAAATATTATTTTGTTTCTCAGAGTGTTAAAGGGAGATGGAGTGTAATGGCTCAGACAGTGTAATGTGATGTATAGTGTGTATAATGTCCTGTAGTAAGTTACAAATAAAAACATCTTTAATTGTTCAACAAACGTTCAGACAGACAAGTTTAGCACCCCATAACTTCTCTGCTGATTTCTGATCGGTGATATTACTTTGTTTTGAAATTTTGTCCATGACTATTTGTTAATAAAAACACCTTGATTGATACTATTGGTTACTTACAGCATGATCAGTTCTCTGAGAATTTTATTAAAAAAAATGTCAAGGCCATGTGACTTTTATTTTGCTAAAGAGTTTAGAACATCAAGAAAATAACTTACATTTTATACACTGTACTTATTTTACTGTGCAAGTAGCTCATGGTATATTAAGTTAAATGGCTAAGTCATGATTTTACAAGGTTGCGATATGTATGTATGTAACACCTACCTTGGCAAAGCAAAGCTATTGATCACTCTCACTAACAAGCCACATTACAGTATCACAAGATTAAAACATCTCTGTGTTCATGAGGGATGGTCAGTAAAACCTCACTGGAAATGTGGGCAACCCATTTCTTTCTAAATACTGATAGAAATGTAATTGGTATTGAGGTTCAATATTCTGCAGGTACCTTTTTTCACCCAATGACAAATGCATCCCTTGCAGTGTGCTGCCATCTGCTGGGGGAAAATCATAGAACATGCTTTGGGATTTACTATGGACTATAGTCTCTTTTTCTATTGCACCCCCATTCACACTGACTTTGAATGCAAAAACAAAATGCTGGGATGTATCCTTTCACACACAAAATGGAGAATTCAGGACAGAGTGCTGGAACCTTGGGATCGACACGCAATAGAAGCATGTGGATTCGGGAGAGGAGAAGGACACTTATTTTGGACGTATTTGTAAAAGTTTGATAATTTGATAATGTGCTAGCATCTCGACTAGAGTGCGAGGTAGAAAATTCCTGGTGTCAGTATGCCGGCTTAGACCCTTTCTGACAACAAATTCCCAAGAAAAAGGCAAAAGTTTGTGTTAATGGGGCTTATGTCAGGTACTTGCACTGAAAGTAAGATCTACCTGAGACTCCATTCTCTTTCATGCAAGTAACTTCTGAGTAAATTCTCAGAAGTGAGCAACGATAATGCTAATGACAATGGAAATTAATATACAGGGTTACCAGTTGCTTTGGTAGATACCTTACATTTGTGAAATCTGCCTAGAAGCAACACTAACCCAGATGATATTTGCTTTGGAGTTCTACAAAAATATACCTACATTCTTGCTTACAGGTAAAGAGTGATAGCAGCCGGACACTAATCAGCCTGGTGCTGCTCCCCAGTGGGATCAGTCTGGGGTTTCTCCACAGCCCGTTTGCCTTCTACCCGTTTCTCTTGGGGCCCCGTCTCTTCAGCTTTTGTCCCAATCTGAATGACCGGTGTGGGGTTGTCTGCTGTGCGTTCAGCAGGAGAATCAGGCACTGTTAAGTCCTGCTGTTTTTCTGTAGTCTTTCCCTCCTCCTCCTCTACCTCCACCTTGTCTTCTTCCTCCTCCTCCATTAAATAGAAGTTTTTCATGGAGTCAGCCACTTCTTCTCTCAGCTCATCCTCTGATTCTTCAAAGTTTCTAAGACATCAAAGAAACGTAGTTAAAAGACTGACTTCACACATCTGATGGAGGAATGGCAATCGGAGGCAGATCCACGTACGTGTCGTCATCGTCTGATCTGGGCTCCAGGCGCTCTTCATCCACATCTAAATCTAAATCGGAGCTCTCCTCTTCCTCCTCTGTTCTCTGTGGCTTTAAAGTCCCTGAGTTTTGAGACAAGCATGTAAAACAACTCTCTGTTTTAGTCTTTACAGCTATTTTTTTCAGGGACTGGGATGGTAATTTTCCTGAGACAAATTTCTACATTTTAAACATTAACAGGTGTTTTAGTAACACGCTTCTATACCTTGCTTTAAAGGGGTTTAAACTGCTTTGTAGAGATCCCAGTGCAAGGTGTGGCAGCAATGTCCTTCTCCTTGTGGTGACTGTGAGTGAGTGAGTGAGTGGATAGCGGAGTCTTACCCAGTGGCAGTGTGTCTGTGGTGGCAGTGGTGAGCTCGGCCTGTGCCAGCGCCTGCAGCAGTGTTGCTGGGGGGCCTTCACCCCACTGCTGCCTTCTCTCAGGGACCTTGTGCTCGGCTGCAGTTCCGTCTGCTGACAGAGAGGTCAACGAACTTCACAACGTCCCTTACTGCTCCGTGAAATGTTATAATTGTTATTGTTTCAGAAAGGAGATTATAACATATATTGCAACCTTAGACTCAAGAGTATCTGATATAGCTTTCCTGTCAAACCACATTGCTGGTGTAGGTAAAAATAAAGTGTGAATTGGCCAATGGGAACCTTCCTTTCCACACACAGCCTCTTACCAAGCTCATGGGCAATCATGGTATGACAGACAGAGGAGACCTGCAGCTCCGCCATAGCGTTCAGAAGAGTGTGCGGTGGTCGCTGACCCCATTGCTTCCTTCTCGCCCCATGTGGGGACTGCCCTTGCCGGTGCCCCTCCGGCTCCACTCCCCTCCACCCCTTCTGCTTCAGATCTTCTCCGTCTTGGAAGGTCAGTGTCTGATTCAACACATCCAGGTCCTGAAATGATGTGTAATGTTCAAGCACAGCGAACAGGTTCACAATGGATATACTCTATATATACTTTATTTTTTTACCTCTTCTTTTTCCTCATCTTCAAGCACCCCTTCCTCTTCCAGTCGTACCTCGAACATAACTCCCTTCGGGCACATGTTTAAAATAAATAAAAAGTTATTTTCAAGCATGTTATATTCATTGTATTGAAAGCCTTCTCAAGCTGCCTTTGCACACCCTGTGTATATTCCTGATTGACTTCTAACAGGATTCAACCAAACAGATGCTCTATCCACTTATATTACAACATTTCTTCGTGCAAATCTATATATGTAATAGTGAATAGTACATCATGTGATGCACCATCAATAAACAAATATAAGCTTGATGGTGATGTTGATCATACCTTTGCTTTATGTTTCTTCAGCAGTGCTTTCCTTTCTTGTTGGTTTTCGTACATGATGTTTCTCAGTTGTCTGTCAACATCCTTCATGAAGTACAAAGAGGAGAACTTGTGATGTCTGAAGTGCTGTAGTGTAGCGCTCAGTGTGTGATGGTGGAGACTGAGGAGGAAACAGTCATTACCTGAGCAATTTCTCCTCTGGTCTCTTTCTCCTTCTCTTGGGATGGGGTCTGGCTCGGCTCTGCCTGTTTAACCAGGTAAGTGTCTGCTCTGACCTGCGGTTGAGGCTTTGAAAAAAAAGCCAAAAATTTTAAAACATAGGTACTATGACAATGACTGTGAAGCCTCTCCTGCAGCCCACTTTTAAACAACTGACAGGCCGAGCACATAACAAAAACTTAAAAGGGCATCATCAATTTCATATTTCTTTAGATGGTTATGTTGCATTTATGCTTTCTATGAAATAAATATTTACCTCCAATCCTGCTTTTATCTTCATCTTCTTCACTTCATTGCAATAATGCTGACGGATTTCCTTCAGGTCTTCTAGATACTTCTAAAGGAAAGGAGACAATATCACAGGCTACTCACTCAACTTTATTGAGTTTATCTTACAGAGCCAACTGGGTCCAAAAATAGCTTAATAATTACAAATGAAAATTAAATAATTATACTTTTACTGAGTGATGTTTATCAAGATACATCTAATTTCAAGAGAGATTCAGTTACATAGAAAATAGACAATTACAGTCACTGAAACTTCATCAGCGGCACCTGCATTTTCACATCTTGCGGGATCTTGCAGCAACAAGTTGAGTAACGTGCGACAAAACTGCCCGATTGGGTATGAAAGAACGCGTAAAATATATACATTCTTTCAGCTTTGATCTGCTAACTGTGGAAAAGGATGGAAGTAACTAAAATCTTCTAGAGTGGAAGAACCCATGCGTACCCAGCTCCACAACTGAAGATATCTGAGTTCAGAGTTACAGTAGCCCACCCTGCTCTTCACTACCACCACAGTGATGCCAGTGGCTGTCAGAGGCTCCTTTCTCTGTGCTGAGGGACAGAGGGGTTGCCCTGTTTTCAATGTGTCTTGGGCACCATCCCTCACCTCCTGATCGCCATGTTTCCGTCCAAACGGAAAGTGGTTGCCCCTTGGCAGTGGCACTGGGAGCTCCGGCCCCTGTGCTCTGTGACGAACAGCATCTCCAGTGGACGGACGCAGGCCCTGTGTGTTGGTGACAGACATAGGGAGGAGCTAATCGGTGCTGCTGAACCAATAGAGAGCTCTGAGGACTTGCTGCTAAAATAATCTGTGTGCAACATTCAATCAGTAGCAGCTCCATACCAATATTTTACCCTAATTTCAAAATGTACCTTCATTTGATTAAAAAAAAAAAAAAATAGATAAATTACTCCAAACTTTTCATGAACGTGCATATCTTCAGTTTATACACAACATGGTAATTAATTAGCCTAACACCTGAGGGCTGGAATACCTGATTTACACATGAATTTGGACTCTGGTCCGGCTAACCTGTGTAAATGCTGCAACCAAACCCACTAAATACATTTTAAAAGTACAGATCTATTCAAACATTCAATGGTCTTGCTGGGGACAAGATAAAGAAAGTGCCTAACCAGCTGTTTTTCTACTTTGATCTTGTACTGGTAAGCCTCTTGTTTTCTTTGCAGGTATTCATCATGAGCGGCAGCAACCCTTGGAGTACAAGAGAAACACAGTCACCTACATACCAGTAAAACTGCTAACCATGATTCAGCAACAACAAAAAAGATCAATATAACCAAATAAATAAAATAAACCAAAACTAACCATACACCAAAACTTGCAAATTCCTTTGAGATTGTATGATGCAAATACCAACTTTTAGATTTTAATATAGGGTAGTTAAGGGTCTGTAAGTAAGGACTAGTGCATATATCCTCCCTGTGTATGCCAGACCCTGCTTCACTTTACAATCTCTCCTGGAGATACTGTTTGTCCACAGTGGAGAACAGACAAACATCAGTGCCAGAAGGCAGCATTAGATGTCTCAGTGCTTACTGCTGGTGAGGTTCAAGAACATTTAGTCCATCAGCTTTGCCAGCTTTGGGTCTCTCATTGGCTGGAGCTGGATGTGGGGCCGCCTGTTCTTGACGCTTCTTCTTAAAGAGATCTAGCTGTTCATGGTAGTGCCCATACAGCCCATGCTGTCCATAGTCCCCATAGTGACAATTCCTTTCATAGTGTCTGGCCACTGGTCTATCTGCTACCACTGCTTTAGGGTACACCGGCTATGGAAATGAAAAGCACAGTGTTTAACTGTTTGATTTATAAATGAACACTGATAACCATAATAACTGAAAATTAACTATTTGATTGTTGCCTAAAGCTACTTTCATAGGCTTCTCGTGCTGTGGAATATGAGAGTGTTTGCGTTTCTGCGGATGACTATGTATACACATACATAAATGCACCAGAAAAAGGCAGCTGCTCATGACCTTATACTCTGGAGTGTAGACCTGGGCTGGAGCTTTCCACTCAGGCCTGGGGGGCAGCTTTTTGATGAGGGGCCCTGGCTTCCTGAGAGGAGAAGGCTGTACCTGGGCCCTGGGCTTCACATCCTTCACTTCTGCTGAGAGAATAAGAGCAGCAAAATTTTTCCCCTGAAATACATGTATGATCTCCAAAACAAAAGCCAGTTAGTTGTTCAAATATATCCAAAATTGAACATGGTTTTTTTTCTCTTGTTAAGGAATGATTAGTAGTCTTAATTAGGAGTGTCAGTACAGGAGACCATGTGTGTTTTTACATTGCAATGGAAGACATTTAATCTGTGCATCACATGCAATTCCACTGACAACATCCTAAACATGAGGTATACATGTTCAGGCAAATTCTATCTTTGCTTACAGAAATTATACATGGTCCCGTGCTCATATACTGATAAATGTGTAGTGCTGTGTATGTAACTGCGGGCATTTCTGTTGCAAACCTGAGCTGATTAGTGTTGCCTTGCCATGTGAGCTCTGGCCTTACTGTAAGAGGCTGGGATATGTCTGCTTCTTCAGTGGCTTCTTCAGTAGCTCTGAGAACTGGCACTAGCTATCACATCACAGAACCACAGCTCAGAGAATCAAAGCTTTCTGTTCACATTTAGGAATCAATGTGAGGTTTAATATTAAGGTGGCATTGTTGAATTATTAACATTTACAGTCCACAATATCATAGCTAAAGATTCATAGTTAAACATTAAGAAGAGAATGACATACACCAAGAAAACTACACTTTGAATTAATCTCCAGAGGATTATTTTTTTCCCTTTCCTGTTTCTGAGAACACCCTGTGTGTTGGTTTAATTACAGATAAGCCCTACACTTTATTTGATTTTGTTAAGACAGCTATAGTGGATGAAACAATTTACGTTGATGACAGGTAAAATCTACAGTAGTGTATTTTGCTCAACATCTTGGCATTGGCTATAAACCTGAAATTAAATTAAATTAAAGAATAAGAATAAGGTACAATCAGATAATAAATAAATAAATAAGATTAAAAACAATGAACACTTACAACCACTAGATGGCATTGCGGATTATTTTTAAATCCAACTACAATCAATCCACATATCTTTTAAAGGGGAGGAGTAATTTCGATCGTATTTATTCTTATAAAGATATTATGTTATAAAAGAAAAGGCCGCTGCTCTGACAGGGGCAGTACCTAGAGCCTGGGCTGCTGCTCGACCTTGAGGCTGTGGACTGGAGGGCTTCTTCTTGTGCAGAACTGTGTGGCTGAACTCCTCTCTAATCAGCTGGAAAACAGCAACAACAGGGAGAGGAAATGGCTTTGGACATCGTGCCTCCGGCTGAATGCTGCTTTTTATTTATCATGCCGAGTTACAACTAACAAAGAGGGAAGTGCTCTTCATTAAAACAGATTTTCTTTTCACACTAACAGTGAGTTTGTCCTACATAATAAAATCAAACGGAGGTATCTGGGGCGTTGTTTATCAGAATAGTTGGGCAGAGGTGTGCAATAAGGTTGCTTAACTGACGATGTAATTGCACAACCATTCCAACCTTAGGACGTGGAAACTACTGTGGCGTGTGCTAAGGAGTATGCCAACTCACACCACACCTGCAACTTATAAACTGATAGCACTGCAGACATTACACTGCTACTCCAGTGTCACGGAGAACAGGTGGTGTTGCATGTGACTACCCTCTCCCCACTTCTGCAAACAGACAGGTCACTGTATGTGCCACAGAGGGAGGCCCTTCTCACCTCCGGATCTAGGTGCCTTTCAATACGCTTCTCCAGGAAGGGCCTTTTGAGCACGGAGTTGACAGAGGGCCGGTCTCGGGGGCTGACTTTGAAAAGCTGGCACACAAGCAGGCGCAGGTCATAGGAATACCTGGGAGCGACAGGATTATAGTGCCCCCTGCAGATCTTCACCACCAGCTGCCTCAGGTTACTGCCCTCAAACTGCAATCAGAAACACAGCCATCATATGCCCTGTCTGACTGTCACACTGCTTGTTTTTTTATTTTGTTTATTCAGAGGAGTTCTCAAGAAACAGGGTTACTTACTGGATGTTTCAGAGTGCAGAGCTCATACAGAACACAGCCCAGAGACCAAACATCCCTGTGTATAAAAAGCACAGAGTATAATACAGTTATTTAGCCTTGGAATATGTATTATACATCCCTATCCATAAGTGCTCTCACATTTGCTGGGCATGCCTTTTGGAATCACAACACTCTGGAGTTTTAATTCCAGACCTATTGCTCTATTTGACTGGCACTGGAAAAAAACAAGATGATTATTTTGAATCTGCTATATGCTGATCAGTAATAAGAGAGCATACTGGAATGGTGTATTAGATGTACTATGACCTTTGTTTTAAACATCCAATATCATGATAGTGGATGGAAACAATGGTACAGACGCAATGGCCTCATGCCAGGGGGAAAGTAATTTGTTCAGCTCATCCTGTGCTTTAAACGAAAACAAAGCCGTAATTAAGGCAGAAGTCGATACCAAATCTGTGCACTCATAACATCAGCTAATGCGCTGCTGTCCTGCCTTGTTAAAAGTCTACAAATACATATTTTCTGGATAATACAATGTGCCTTTGTTCAGTTATAAGGTCATCGTTTTGCAGCAGCATAACTGGGTACTAAGTGAAAAGGTTAATTACAATTAATATACAGGATCAAGTAAACCTTCTTTGTCTTACACAGACTCCAGTCAGACTCAGTAGCCACACTTTTGCCCGAGTCAGGACTGCAAAGACTCCTCTCACATTTTTTATTTCTTCCTTGAACAATTAATATAAATTGCTTTAGCTAACCAATTTGCGCGCACATCTCTGACAGCCTGCAGAGCAGAAGATACAGCCAGTTGCCGGCACTAAGGCCTATATAATGACCCCGCCTCAATCAGGGAAGCGAGGAGAGTGTCTGGGGAGCTTGAGAGTCAGGAAAAACCTGGATTATAAACCCAATCACAGCTTCTGACCTATGTTTCCCCATTAGGACTACAACAACGCCTAACCCTACACTTGTGCAAGAGCAGTGGCCCGAAAGTAGGAAGGGCTGCACTAACAGTCCCACACCCCGCACTGTGTCACACCTTAAACAAGAATTGCATGACTACATGCGCCAGATTCACATTCAGTGACTAGTGTTTGAGAAGCCAGTACTACAAGGGGTGAATTTAGGAGGTGACAGACAAAAAGTCTGTTCCAATGAACAAGTATTTATAAATGTCATAAGGTAAATGCAAGTCACTACACCATACATGCTGCAAATGCTGTAAAAGGCAACCTGTCAGGGTAGCATCACTGCTGGCTCAGTGTGACTGACTGCAGTGCTTCAGCTCAGTAACAATGGTCCACTATTATAAAATAACAAGTAATCCGAAGTCACTAACATTGCGAAGTCAGTAGCAACACTTGCCAAGCAATGTTGCACTTCAGTGGGTGGAGTTACATGTTACTTAATAACAAATTATAGGCCTAGCTATCAATTAACTAAGATTTGCCAAATTGCTTGGGGTAACTGGATCCAGCCAACATTTAGTTTAACTGCCAGTTCCGAACAGTGACATGTTTAGAGGAATGATATTACAAAGACATTGCTTCACCACTTGCACATTCGTACTGCTTGTCATTGTGTGGTAACCCTGTGCCATGTAATTAAATGAAATACATATTCTCATTATCTAAACCAAACAATCAAGAATTTAAATAATTAAACAAGAATATTTAAAAATATTGATATTCATGTTATCACACTGTGATTGTTTAGATTAAAGTGCAGTAATAACAAGTTTTCAAAACCTCGTCTAACACATTGTTTTTAGCTCAGTGTTCGAAAACAAAAGGTTGAAAATAGGTTCCCACACATGTTTAAAAACTCTATTAAAGACAGGAAACTATTTCACAGACCCTTATCCTTGGTCACCATAACAACCAGAGCTGGAGTGAGTGCCAAGCCTTTCCACGGCCCATCCTTGCCAATTCAAAACAAGAAGGGGAAAGAGATCCCTTTCAGTCTTGAGAAACTGGAAGTTAACTTAAGAAAGGGGTCCATACGTCTTATTATTGTAGGGCCTGTTCTCACAGATCTCCGGAGACAGATAATAGGGTGTTCCCACACATGTACGGGCCAGCTCCATCGTGCTAATCAATAAACGATAAGAAGACACCAACAATCACGAAGAAACATCAGTAGGATAACAACTCAGGATTGGCAATTCAGAGTAATTATAACACTGTTACACACAAGTTGCTGTTTAATCCTAAAAGAAAATAACTTTGCCTTTATTTGCTCCAACATCAGATAAATAACAACAAAATCTAGTATTATTACAAATATTTGTAATATCTGTTATTTTTCATGTTCAGAGGAAGATATTTGAAGAAGTATTTGGCTACTTTTCAGTATTTTACAGATTATATTTATCAACATATCTTTGACTGTGGAACAGTCCTGTTCAATAACTCATCATGAAAAGTATGTGTTCAGATAAGATAGTTTTATAAAGCAAACTAAATATTTAGCAGATTGCACCTGGGACATATAAACATCTCTGAATTGAGAAATAGGGAGCCACATCTGGTCTGGGTAAAGCGATCGCTCTCATCCTACCAGCTGTCACTTATAATAACAGTCACTTACTTGTTTAACATTCTTGCAATTCCAAAATCTCCAAGTTTCACTTTCATGCCATTGTTGGCAAGAAATATATTCTGAGAAAAGAAACATCTATTCAAGCAAGGTAGAAACTTACTGTCAAAGTTAGAAGAAGTTGATCCAGATGTATTTGCACTTTTTCAGTAGCACTCTATACAGACAATGATAACAGCACTTCTTCTGACAATTATTCTCTTGATACTTCACTGAAATTTTACATTTAAAGAGAACCATCTTTTTTCTTTTGGCAAATTAAGTCTGTCTACTCCAAATAGTAGGGTTTACCTGGGTTTCACTTTCACAATCTACAGTACCTGCGCCTTGATGTCTCTGTGCAGGACTTTTCTATCATGGATGTGCTTCAGCCCCAGGCAGATCTGTACAAACCAATCCAATATCTAGGGAGACAGAGGGACAGAAAGGGCATATAAGTCCCAGTCTGCTGGAGGAATGAGCTAGTGTATTGATTCTTCTATTCAATAAAACTATCTAACCTACCTAATCTCACGCAATCCTGTCATTCTAATTACCACAGCATGTGCAGTCTTTGAGAAATACTTCCGGGTGTGGAATCTGAGTCTTTTATTAATATTAACTAAAATGAATGCCACCAACACTGAATGAACTTTATACATCAATTATATTATTATAATCAATTATAGTTACTAAGAAACTACCATTGTTAAAATATAACTTAAAAAACAAAATGTGATATTATTTCTGAATATTTTCCTATATTATTATAGTAGAACTCTGTTAGATATGATATATGATTAAAAATGATATATTTGTCTGGTCTGGCAATATCAAAATGTATGTGTGTAGAGTTGTAGGAGAACGTATTCAAGCTTTTCTGATTGCCACTACATTGATAACTACGGCGTGGCAGTCATGAGCTAACATTGTCTGACCTCTATTCAATCAGCTGCAATGTTTATGGTTTTTAATAGGCTCATAAAGTTTAATTAATAACATGTATTCAATTTATACAAATACAAATAAAACATCTGAGTTCAAGGGACAAGACTACACCCCAATACACAGGCACAATCAGCAACACACACACATGTTCTACATATCATTTTATTAACATTGCCTGGCACAAACTCTGGGTCTGTTTTGAGGTCACTGCGAGGACAGGGAGGAGAGTGCTCAGAGAGTGAAAACAACAAACATGGAGTATGCAAGAACACTGAGTACATACAGCTGGACATTCAGCACGTAACATCTACTTGGGGACTATTTAACCTCTCAAGTATATTTAAAAATATCCTGATAATTGAGTTTTAATGACAACTACACTAAAATAATTGAAAGAATGCACAGTTTTGTATGACTGTCCTCAGAATAATCACTGAGACCAAGGACATAGTTTTCCCTACCTGATCCTCAGCAAATAGGATGCCTCTCTGCATGGTGATCCTCTTCATGAGATCCCCCCCATCACAGAACTCCATCACAATGTACAGCTTCATCCGCTCTGAAACAACAGCACACAGGGCAAGCATAGCAGTCACTCCAGAGCCGCATTAACAGGGACTTTAGACAAACTAGAATATTCTTGTGTGTTCGCCAGTTTCATGGTAATGTGACAACCATTTTAAAAACATAATGGGCTGGATTCACATGCCTGTAAAGTTCACTGATAATCAATTGATCCTAAACCTAATCTACCAAAAGACATCTCAGGTAGAAATGTTTATTTCCGCCTAGCTAGTCTTAGATCACATGACCAGGCATTTTTTAAACAGGTGAGCAACCATAGATGGTTGCTTTCTGTTTCTTTTTACACATCCAACATATTCAGTAGTATTTAGATCCACGCAAACCTTCAAATGAGTTTAAAAAAGTGACAATATTTGGATGTTTCATTCTGGACAGCAGTGTCACTTCCTTGTGTGAAGCTTCCTTCTCTTTTGGAGGCATCTATAGAAAAATGCAAAAGGAAACAACTTATCCAAGGAAGGCACACATCTGTATCTATAAAAAAAAAATGAAATAGATCAGCAATATTATTTGTGAGAAAGGCACTGAAGCCCTGGAATGACCTACTTAGTGCCTGCTTTTCTATCACCCTCTGAACAGTTGTATTCAAATCAATTTTAAAACACAGTTAAATCATCAGGAAGCAAGGCACTGAAGGTGAGTGGTGGGCGAGTGCATGGTACCTTTCTGAGATTGACCTCCTTGACTACACACTGACTGTTGCTGTCTTTGGCTTTTACCAAGAAAGCTTTGCCAAAAGCTCCTTCACCAATCAGTCGGACAACTTCAAATCCGTCCATGGCAGGGGTGGGCTGAAAGGGAATAAAGTCTGGATCTGACATTAACATCAATAAATTAGATTCATTACATTAGAAGACGGTCGTTTTAGACAAAGGTAGACTATATCAGCCAAGTAGAATAATAACTTTTTAATAACATATACCTTTTTCAGTTTCAACTTCCAGATTGCAAAATCAACTAGACTAACAGAACATGTCTATCCTGGCAAGCTGCACAGCTAATCTATACTACAATGGTAAAACAATGACAGCAAATTAAAAATGTAAAGCTTGCACTCACAATAATGGGGAATGTCCTGCACATTCACTAGCCGCATGCAGGCACTTCCCAGGCACCAGAAAGGGGATGCGGCACCAGTTAAAAGCGTTGTTAAATAGTTTTAAGTTTTTAATAGTTAATAGTTTAATGTGAAAGTTCGTGTTTTGACAAATACGATGCCTTTTTAAATGTGCTTTAAAAAGAAACATGTCATCTGCTGAATGGTGCGGCGTTACTAAGGTGACAGGTAGCTACACAGATCTGCTTCACCTCGACACACCAGGACGCAGTTTAATTTGCAGCTTCGCATTTCATTTGCATTAGCAGCTGCATGAAGGCGCATACGTTTGTTAAAACTCTTACCAGATAACTGCTGTCAGCTTTCTTTACATTTTCAATTGAAACGTCCTTTGCAAGATCAAAAACGCACAGGTGCGCTTAAGTCATACGGGAATACACCGACTTGAAGAAAACTCTAGCATTGCATTCTGGGATTTGGATTTCCTTTCTTTTGTTTTTATATTTATTTACTTCCTTTTTTGTTTCTTTGTTTAATTTGTCATAGCCGATTTTATTATAAATGTATTAGTTATTAGTATGCATACTCCAGCAGGATGTATTTTGCATGTGAAAATATGCATTCTTGTTCTGTTTTATTGCAGGATCTTTACAGTCTGCTGCAAGTGAATATATATGGTCGAGTTATTGCAACGCAGGTTTGCGCAGTTCTGCGCAGATCTGCAGAATTCCGCCGATGCCATTGGCGGAGCAGCGCAGATCCTCATAGGTCACGTTCGTGTAGCATATATGCACCTTGAACATATCTTACATTTTAGATATCCTTAAGTGTTTTCAGTATACCCCAAGTGTACTTTAAAAAATGTCAAATTAATGTTAAGATATCTGAAAAACATTTTGAGTGGATTAAATCACATGCTTGACTAAATCACTTTTAAAAATCCTAATATGATCGGTACAATTTATGAGTATAATTTCTCAAATGATTTGTAGTCTCTATATTGCATTTGGTGTCCCTCGCAGTCCAGGTTGAATTGGCAGCCATTTTGTCCACCATGTTTATGGGTCTCGCCACCTGATGAATTTCACATTTCGATGATCATAGGCTGTATTCGAAACCGTATACTACCCTACAACACACCGCATACTCCACAAGTACACACCGCATACTCCACAAGTACACACCGCATGCTAGATGCGGATTTTCTGACTAGTAAGTAGTACAGTACACAGTGTGAAAATGAATGACTCATTACTATGTCATGTGACCTCATGTACAGTATTCTGCACCTCTGTTAAAGGCAGTTGTATATACTCTTGTTAGTAGGGCTATAGTAGACTTTTTATATATCATAAAGGTGTCATCTTAATCACAATCATGGCTACTATAAATACCCCCAAAAGATAACGGGAAACAGATGACAATGACTGACCAATAATTATCCAACAATTCCTTTAGAAAGCAAGTGTGGCTTAATGCAACGGAAACACATTAAATTATTATTGCCGTGTGTGTAGGTTCAGATAAAGACCAGCTAAACATCTGACAGACCTAATATAGATCTGCTACATGTTTCACACACATGCCTACCCCACCCCTAACCACATCTGGGACTTTACTGTATTAGGTCTGCACTGCTCATTTGTACTAGGATGCATGCTTATTGTACTTTGTATTGACTGAAAAGTTAAGTCTACATGTGTATATAAGCACAAAATACAAGGGGAGTAGTGTGAATTGCTTATAAAAGCTATTTATTTCTATTAATCAAATAATTTAAATAACGTTGGATAATACTTGTTATGGTTTGAACTAGTTATCTAATGGAATGTGCATTTACAAAACCACTTTCACAAATCATACTGAATGTAAATGATTTAAACATGTGGAAATGTAACATTGTAGAACAATAAGACAAAAAACACAAAGTGTCCAAGATTTATTGTAGTTTAGGTAACCTTTTACACACAGGAAGGTTATATACAAATTAGTACTGTAAGCTTTACATTTCTGAAGATTCCGTGGTATTTTAATAGTTACAGCAGATAATGAAAATACAAAACCTAAAAAAAAAAAAAAAAAAAAAAAAAAAAAAAACCTGGACAATCCATTCAACAGCCAGGTCAGTGGTACAAATTATTTTGTCAATTGCACTTTTTTAATTGATTAATGTGTATTTTTAAAATACAGTTAAGGTTCATATACTTTCCAGTCCATAAGATTTGAAGCTGTTATGTTACAGCATTCTGCCACAGGTTCATTTCAATATATATATTTTTTAATTTACCTGGTTTTCATTTAAAGGTGTACATTTACCAAACTAGCAGTTAAACCTGAAAAAGAAACATCCCAAAAATAGATATACAGGTTGATATTCATTTACACTGTAGTAGAATAATGTCAATTCCATGACGATTAATAATGTAAAACACTTGACAAATATTTAAGTATTCTTTCTGCTAATATTGCTATGAGATGAGTAATGAAAAAAACTTTACATTACAACCCTTACATAACTAGTTCATTAAAAAAGAACCATGACAAAAGACAAACAAAAACGAAAGAGGGATTAAAAATCACTCACTGCACACAAAAAGGTGAAAAAGGTGTGGTTTTAACAAGCTGTAATTCAGTGAATCTGAGCTCTAAGGCTCACAGATATTTGTTTCCACAACAAACTTGTTCTCAAAGTGACGAATTTTGTGGCAGTTCAAGGCTTCGCGTTTCTGAATACCTGCAATAAATCAAAGACAATGGAGGCTTTAATTTAAAAAAATAGTTATATATATATATATCACCTTGGATCCTGACTACACTACAACTTGTACAGAGGATTGCTAGACCAGAATTATTTAAGGCTCTACCAACACAGTGATGCTTAGAAATCCCATGAAACATTTGAAGGAGGAGGTGTGCTAGCACTGGTGTCATGGGAAAATATAGAGCAGATTAAGAACATGTGGTTTGCACACATTCCCCCTACCATGATGCATTCTTGCTGTGCCGTTAACATTTTTACCATGATGCGGTGACAACACACAATGCTTATATTAGGTTTACTGGTTTACTATCCAACCTTTGAGGTAGAATTAATACAGCATACAGGGTTTACTGTGAAATGTGATAAATGGCTGTATATACAATTAGTTTAAAATGTTATAGTAATTCTGCAACTCAATCCATTTTGCACAACAAACTTGGGATTTGTTGTTTGTCAATCTAATCTCTGTCATTCTTGGCAAATTCCATCAATTTGTAAACAATTGATTTTATTCATACATCACACACTGTTCTCATATATAAGTATATATATATATAAAAAAAAAAAGTTACAAAACAATTGAATTACAAAAAATATATCACCCATAACAATACATTGATGACAATAAGAAAATAAAATTATGCCTGATCCCGGTGTCACATTTCCTGTGGAAGGTTTTCCATGGAGTGTCTTACATTTCAACTGCCAGACTCTTTGCTATTAAATCTCTTACACCAAGTCTCTCTTGACTACAGAACAAAAAATATACGTAAATGTCAATTTTAAGAAATCTATTCCTTTCCGATTGTGACAGTGCCAAAGCATGATCAGCCATAATGAGCTCTCACACACTGGTTGAGAATCCAGTTTAGGCGCTGCATCACTGTAGAGAAAATGAGACTAAAACTATAGTTTTGTGACATGGACCAATCTCCACTAGCAGAGTTGAACAAAAACCTAGATTTACCAAAGCTGATCTAGTGCCCATGTTTCCAGCACTGACCTGTAATGCTATTGAATTAACCTTTTCTGACACACGTCTGGGTTATGAATGGAATACTCACCAATAATGGATTCTCTACGTTGCAGCTTGTAAGTGTCCTTGCCACGGCACAGACTGAAAATGAAGTAGCCCAGCTGGTCAACGTTGTCAATGCGTTCGGTAACGACCATTTGCTCGTGGATCAGATATGACTGAGGCAGGTAAGTTCCAGCCTGTCAAGAAAATCAAAACATGAGAGAACAGATCAGCGTGGTGCAATACAAAACAAAAACACACACAGAGCATCAAAATACAAGGGTTCAAATAAGTATTATTTTTAATATAAAGTTCTTTACTACTCAAGAAAATAGAAGATCATTATTTTTAATGTTCAGAACTTCAGGACTAGAACTTTTGTTTTCCAGATTGTTTATTTAACTGGACATGTTAGTTATCCCAGTAGGACACATGGAAACAAAGCAAAGCACAAAGTAATAAAGGCCTTTTACCTTGATGTTTACCAGCAGCTCCATAAAGTCTCTTGGAGGCATGACAATGGAGGTGTTGAGAGGAATCACATAGCACTTGTTCAGGCTGAGATCCAGGTAAGCTGTCAACCTCTATATAAAAAAAGATTGGATTAGCCATAATGTAAAAGAACCATGTAAAACAGGTGAACTGAAAATTAGAACTCACTTAACACTACAGTGTACATTTTATAGATCACACACTAATTACAACATGAATCCAAGAGTCACAACAATGTCTTTTGTAACATAAGATGAGCAGTATGTGATAACTATAATTCACTATAAAAAGTAAAGATTACTTTATCCAGTGCCACTCCAGTTTAAAGTACAATGTTCAAACCCTTATTCAGAGCTTTGCCTCAGAACATCTCAAAGGCAGAATAATAGGATTCTTCAGAATGAAACTATTTTTAGTTCCAATTAGAAAGCAGATACAAAAGGGCATCTTTCGTAGTCCACAGGTAAAAAACAAAAGCAGGTTTCAGCTCCCTTACTCTGTGAAAATCATGGACAATGTCCGCGGGGTCACTGTCGGCAAACTCGGGGACAGGAACGCTGATGAGCTCCACCTCCTCCTCCTCCAGGACTCGGATGCTCTCCTGAATCTCTCGGAGCTGAGCAGAAGGGGTGGGGATGGCCTCCCGGAGCATGAAGTCCTGCTCACGGTACTTCACACCGCAGATGAACACTTGCCCCTCCTGCAATGATATGGTCCATTTAGTGACCAGTCGCTTACCCCCCCACAAAAACAATACTTACCCATTCTGGTAACCTGCATTATTTGGAAAGAACATAATCCAATGATAATATTTTATATCTGCTGAAAATGTAAGATCCTAGGATTACAAGTGTCTACATAACAAATAGAGGGGTCAACAAACAACTGGAGTAGTGGGAAGGGAATTTATTTTCAGGTAGTCTATGTCTTTCAAACCACCTAAATAAGTGTTCCTACAACCTTCAACTGGGTTATTAAATCTGCAGAACCTGGTTACTTTTATAGACATGAAGGCCTAATGGCTAGAAATAACTTCTCTTCGTTATCTTTCAATTTCAAAACAGCTCCCCCAGAGGGTGTTGGGTAATTACCTTTTACCTTGGAAAATAAGCCTAAATTCAAAGTCGCCGATAGGCCCCTGTGTGCAGTCGGTCACTTGGCCCCACCTCCTACTCGTGCAGTGCAAAGGAAATTTACCTGGAGGAGGAAGAATCTGTAGAGATAGGCGCCCCCAACAACTACTCCAGCCAACATGAGAGCCAGCCCCAGGCACATGCACCAGCACCAGGCCTTGGACTGCTGGCGGACATGGATCACATCTTCAGGGTCCTAGAAGCATGTGGGAAACCAGAGAACATTTCAGCTTCAGCAGCTTTCCAGATGAACAATGACTTATAAAATAAAGCTACACGCACAAGGGCATCTCAACTGGTGGTGTTTAAGTGCCTTCCAGCATACAGATATCTGCAGAAAGAACCTTTAAAATACTCACCAATTCATAGTAAAGGCATTACTGGTTTCCACATTTTAGATAACAAAATACCAATAAGGTGTTCCTTGTATAATTTGATCTATGCATCAGCCATTTGAAATTGCTTCCTCTCCGTCTCCTGCCAGTTGATCACAGCAACATGCTAAAATTGGACAACATTGCACTTGCATTGCAAGTTTTAACATCTGATTGTGCCAGCTCTCCGATTCAAGCAATTTACAATACAGAAGGGAATAAAACCAAATGCCAATATAAGAAGCCTTATTAAGCCAACAGCTAAACTTCATTACGCCTACAAATCAGACACTGTCACAAGGCAAAGAAAACTGCTGCCTGCATTATTTATAGTATGTCTGCTTATTGATCTTCACACTGCACTCACTTCCTTGAGTGTTTATGTTAATGAGTGTATGTTAATGAGAAAGGGATAAAGAATTAGTCACCCAAGCTCCACTGATTACACTTCACACAAACACTGCTGTTTACTGCAGGGTACACCCAAACAAAGGGCTTTGTGCGAGTGGATCGAGAGTACTTGGCATCTTCTACAGTTACAATCAATCACAGAGAATGCAATTCATCATTCTGAAGGACAATACATCTACAGTAGTAAAGGAACATAGATGAGAAATCGGAAAATAGAAATGTGAAATGCTAATAATTATTGAAAATAACTGGATCTAAGCTTAAGGCAATTTAAATGTTCCCATATTCATACTGAGCATTACATTTGACATGCGGATGTATAAATGAATTAGATAAAAAATGTCCTCTGTAGTAAAGCACAAACAAAATCAGATTTTGTGACAATTTTATAGGTCAAGAACTCTAAACCAAACATAGAAAGTCCATATAATGGGAATAATTGAAATCAATTAATATTCACTAAATGCTGATTAATATGCAAATCTAATAGGGGCATCATTATACAGTAGCCAATATAATCTATGTCATGCCCTTTGGTACAATTCCACCTCACCACTTCGGTGAGCTTGAGAACAACTCTCGTAAACATGGCTATATTGATAAGGAACCTAACTGTTGTTTCTAAGTGTCAAGGCAAGGGAAATCAAATGTTTTGGTAACAAGAGTCTCTTTCTGCTAGACTTCTCAAGACATAGAATGAAAGGTAGACTCACATATCCCCTGTATATTATTTGCATAAATTAAATATTGTTGCTGATCAATACTAGAAAATCTCACAGGATGTAAATCAAGTTACAGCATTAAGAAATGGAAGTGTGCTGACCAAAATCCCCAAAGTACAGAAATTATTGCATTGCAGTAAATCATAGGCATTACCATTCCCTATTTCAGTTTGCATACAGTTTATTAATCTTGCTAAGAGTAAACCAGCATATTTGATGGTGTACATACTCTTAGCAATCTGCGAGGCATTACCGTGAGATTTCCCACAAGGCTATCAAGAAACTGTAAAAATGTCAAACTACTCAGCGTGTGCTGCAGTGAACAGAAAAACTGAAAATACAAAACTTCCTGAAGCTATTTTGAGAAATCCAAATAAACAGTAATACAGCTCCCAAAGATGAAAAACAAAGAACAAGACAATGGCAATTCATCTGCTGATTTGTGGTTGGCTGGTTTTAACAGTGAGAGTAAATTAACAAAGTATATTATGCATTATCCACCCCCCCATTAAAAAGAAGAAAATATTCTGAAGATTGTTACAGCTGCTCCTACTACTTTACTATTCAACAATCAATATCCATTAGACTAACATTCAACCCTAACTCAATTTTTAAATGGTACTTTCGACCCTAATCATAACTTTAACCTCAGCACTGGCATTACACATAACTGTAATTGTATAATTGCAGCCTTAATCCTAGCCCACAAACCCAACTCAAGTTTAAACCTCAACCTTGGACCTGTATTGCAACATTCCTTCCTTAATAACTGACTAGAAAGCTAGTCAAACCAGGACACCTGGCTAAAGAAAAACACTTTGTTAATGTAGCTTTTTCTAAAGGCCCACTAGACCAAATTAATCACATTCAAGTCAACTGAAGCTACACATCTTGTATAATGTAACTCTAAACAGGTCTCATTGAAATAGGAATAAAATGTGGATTAAGTTTATACAGACTGAATTCAATGAGGTTTCCACTGAAAGTCCACAGGCTTGTCTCTAGCACACGGGTGGAGGTTTTGAAGCCCCATAGCATGCGATTGTTTAATTCTGAAACCCATTATCAATATGCCTCTTGCCTTTCTTAAGCTCGCTCTTGGAAATCATTTTGTTCAGCTCACCCTACCTAAATACTCTTTCCTACCTAGGAGCAATACATACATTTGAAAAGTGTAGACAAGCTGAATCAAGCCAGGGCAGGACTGAGCTGTGCGTCCCTGTCCCGGGCCACAGTGTGAAACGACAAAATCAGTAGTGCACTGCTCATACTTCATTAAACCTACATCAAAGCCTCTTCTGTCATCTTAATAGTATTTTTTCAGTACGACTTCTCTATACAACAAACTGAATTAAAGAAGAATCCCATACCACTTACATATTGAACATTGTCTAGAACACCTAATTTTATACATTAACCAAATGGAAGAAACTGATGGTTTTGTTACTTAAAATGAAGAACAATAAGGTATGTCATACAGTGTTGCCAGACACGTCGCTCGAAATTCCCCAATTGGTTAAAAAAAAAAAAAAAATCCCCAATTTCCAGCAAGTAAATTTCCAAAATTTTAATCAAAATCCCCTCATTTGAAAATTTTCCCCCATACATATTTTTGTTACGATCTGAATTTTTAATATACTGCAATACCGGTGTATGTCGCTTAAACAACGTTCAGAACGTGGGGCGACACTGTTTGAGAGGGGTCCCTTTTCACTGTTGCACTGTGGTGAGGGCACAGGCTGTATGTGCTACTAAGCGAAGATGGATAGGATAGACATTGAAAGTTCCGAAACTGAAGCCATAGAACAAGTAGAACGTGATGACACAGAAGAACTTGTGCCAAAAAGAGGAGCCGTGTCTGTTGTTTGGAAGTTCTTTGGTTTCAAAAAATCCGGCGACGACCAAACAACTATTTTCTGCAAAAGTTGCACGAGCAATTTGCTCCACCACCTTAGCCGCAAACATGTCTTGGAATATAATGAATACATGAAACTAAGATCAGTGTCCTTCACATCAGCAGGTAACACTGCAAGATCAAAAAAAGTTGAGTCAGATGTCACTTGAAGACGTGTTTGCTGAAGGGACTGCCTACAACAAGAAAAGCAAACCGTCACAATCCACCTAGCCAAAGACATGGTCCTGCTTAATACTTCTAATTTGTTTAAATATTTATGCAAGTTGCCTTTGCATGCTGTTCAGTTGTTAAAGAAGTCCAGACTTTGCAGTTATAGGGGAAGGGGGTTGTTTACATTGTGTAGTTGCCAGTTGGTTTACAAAATATGTTTTTAAGTGGTTTGCGAAATTTGCACAATAAAAAGGTTCTGTATTTTGACTGCAACCGTCATGCATTCTGATTCCTTCACTTCATTAGAATCATGAGTGCCACCTCTTTGTAAACAGCATCATTTTGTGGGGCCTTGCAAACCTGTATTAATACTAGTGTGGAATTTTTCTACAATATTCACTCATCATGACAGTAAAATAGGGCATTCTAAGTCAATCTACTGCAATATTTCCTCTCTCAATCAGTAGAAAATGTGGTTAACACCCCAGTCATGCATGAAGAAAAAAAAATACCATCATATACAGTGAAACCGGTATAATTTCTAAAAATACCGTGATATAAATTTTTGGTCATACCACCCAGCACTAATGAATCATACAGTGAAAGTAGTCCCTAAAAATGAAGTTAAGCAATATAACTCCTTTAAGATGAAGGCAAAAAGAGACAGCCAAACTATTGTATGGGACAAATCTCAATATCAATTACATTGGGTTTCTAAGATGCAGGTGAACAGATTTACAGCCGTATTATAACACAGTTAGGGTTTCAGGTTTTGGAAAATGCTTTCCATAGTCCCCAATTGAAAATCATTTTATCCATCATTACCTCTAAATTAACATGTTGAAAAGGTCATTCAAATCAGTTTGCAGAATGCATGGAAAACAGTGCAGATCTTTATACAAAGTCAAATAATTGGGACACAGTATTACAACCACAGTGGCTCCTACATTTCTAAATTATTTGAAACAAAATGCTGTTTTTTTTTTATATTTGGTAATCTTTCAATATAATTTGACAGAAGCACGTGCACAAACCAGACATTGGTTTCCACAAGTTATTAGCAGGCCTTGCTCTTCCTCTGGATTACCCTCTTTAATTACCCAGATAAATCCCCAGTTTCAGTGGGGTCCAAGGAAATATGAGCCGATTTAAAATTAAATATCATCTTCCATCTATCAAGTACCAGCAGGGCAGTAAGCTTCCTGAGAAAGCATTACAAGAAAATGGTAACATCTGCATTTGTAAAAATAAAACTGTTAAAGACTAAAATTATCACATCCTGCTTTTTGGAATTGATATGCAAAATGAATCTGCTTTACATTAGTACATTTATATTAACAAAATCCACTATTAGTCTAAGCAAATTTGGATATACCCATAACAAAATTTCATGAGTTATTTAATCTGTATTACAAACATGCAGATCAAATAATGGTTACAGGGGATTTCTGTGTAAATTCATGGAGAAAAACATTCCCACACTGGCCTCTAAACAACATTTCCGATTATATAACTTTACTTATCTTGACTGCCACCTTTCATAATTACGTCAAGTGATCTTTAAACCACGCCTAAGCTGCAAGCTCATTCATGCTTTTTCTTAAAGTGATCAACAAGAAATAACGAGGTGTGGTTCAAGAGGACACTTTTCACTTCCATACCAGTTTCTGCTAAAAGTACAATTCTTAGTGGATATGCTGGTTTGCCATTTCACCTTCTGTACAAATACATTGGACAAACACATATTTTACTAATGTTACAGAGACAGTGGTCTCATCTGTAACACACAGGGTTGACTGCAGAGGCTCCCCAATAATGGAGGTTTGGATGCTAAATAAGTCTATTGAAAACATGGTTAATCTTTAGTAATGCAGCATATACTTCCAAGATAAGAACAGGAAAAACTCAGTGGATTGTGTTTACATGTGAATGTCCAAGGATCATACCATTTATTACTACGATTTAATTCGGACTACACTTTAAGTCCATATACTGTAACTAACTCTCTTGTTCACGCACAATATTTATATGCTAATTATTAAGGCTGCAGACATTTAATTCAGATCCCATCTTCCTCCAGTGCTGCCATTTTTTCTCATGCCGTCACCTTATTGGAAGTTTTGCCCCACCCATTCCTATAATTTAGTACTGTACAGCATATGCTGATGCAACATAAATTAGTCAGAGAGATCAATCCTTAAATTTAAGGAATTTACTCCTTTAAGGGTCCGATTCCGGCGTAAAATAAGTGTATAACAAATAAAAGGAGGTTGTTCTTCCATAATACCCAATATAAACAAGATCATATTTCAAAAGACATCGTTGGCACCTCTGGCTACACACCTTCAGACTGCTCTCAACCACTTATGAAGTTTCCAGTGTCCTTGACCTTTGGCATCTGCAGCTGGTCTGCTTGGCCGTCTCTTGTCAGCTTTCACTTTCCATAAATCAGGCCATGGCTGAACACAAGAGCATTGCTTCTGCTGATGTTCACATAATGATAATGAGAAGGTGACATCATTGTGCAAATCCCTCCTCACCATCTCCTAACTTCCTCATACAAGCTGTTCTTTCTACATGAGCAGAGGGAGTGCTAGATTTTTCTAGATTTTGGACACTTCTCAGAACAATAATAAACATTGTAAAAAAAGACCACAAACATTATGATACAGTTCTCAGGAAAGAGTGAATATGGTTAGAGCCCACAGATTATGATAATATCTAGGCCTACCACCGCAAACTCACAACATGGTGCAGTAGTCTGCAGTAATGTTGAGAAATTCCAGATTTTAGTACTCATGCTCCTCAATAATCTCACTTAGAACGTAACTAAAAAGTAGCAATAAAAAAAATAATAAAAAAATAAAAATAAAAAAAAATCAGAGATCAAGATCAAAAGAACTTAAAAGTGATGATGCCTGCTAGCTTGATAAGCGACTAAAAGCAATGGCTGGCTATAGGCCAAAGCCTTCACTTGGCCTATAGGTTCCAGAGTCTCAAACCTGCTCAGATTCCTCTAGTGAATCATTGAATACGAATTACAAAGGCTTACGACAAGTATTCAAATTGTATAAATATTGTGTTCCCTCTTGATCTTTATTCCCCAAGTACAATTTGCCATTTGATTATTTTTATATAAATAATTCAATAGTGTCTACATCTACAAAGATTAATCTGAAGGGAGATTTAGAAGTTATTAGAAATGCAACCGGGGACATTTGAAAGTTTCCAGATTACATGTTCATGTATCATTTAAAAAAAATATATATATTTTTTTATGATATCCTAATTTAAATGAATGACAGGTTCCAAGACAACAAAACTTGAGTCATAAAAATACAATTAAATCACACTGTTGAAGTATTCTGCTATTTCAAGAGTGACAAATGTTCAAATCGAAGAAAATGGAAGATAAATGACAGTTCTGAAGCTCAGTTTCTCAATATGCCGTTTGAAAGAAGATAATTGAATGACCCCTGGTTTTCATGCCTGCCTTTTGAAAATCATAACAAAGCTTCTGTACGACTCTTTCTAAGCTGCCATGTGTGCACAGAAGCAATTGCATATTGACTGACAGTTTCCTATTCTGCACAATCTTAAAACCATTATAAAATGCCTTTTCAGGGTTGGAGCTCTAATGATTTCACGTCAGTCTTCTCAATTGAAGTGGTGTGTACTTGCATTGTCAGACTAATGCTGCAAAGAACATCGTACTCCGGGGTTATGCATCCATAGAGCTTGTATGGGAGATGCATTGGCCAAGGTTCCTACACTTCCTTGCAACATTTCGATTGAACATAATTTTGCCTCACAAATATCCATGCACAATGCAGGCTCATAAACATAAGCACATGTATTCTACCCATGATGTATGCTTAAGTCATAACTAAGTGAAAGCTCACACAGAGATGCACACACACTTTCCAATGGCCATGAATTCAAGTAATGGTATGGGATGGGTATAAAAAAGTAAGAGGCCTTGAATATCCCTTGGGGCATGAGTGGAAAGTGTATGGCACCACCAATATCCTGACAACAAAATGTGATCAACGTTCAAGGGGTTTGTAGACATCCTATAGGCAATATACTCACGGCCTATTATCTCTCAGGTGTTTATTGCACAGACGCCTGTAAGTTAGGTATGAAAATATACCTTATTTTTCAGGTTGTTTCATACATTAGTCCCATGACTATTTTCCATATAGTTGCATTTGCCTTTAAACAATTACACAGCAGGCTGAAGTCTTTAAACGAATGTAAATGATTAACTAAGGCTTTATCCAAAATATAATGTATCCAGCATCTATTGACTGTAAAGCCCTAAAGTGGTCGAATTAAACAGACATTTCGTTGTTAGCAGTTGCGCTGAAATCCTGGGAAAACACTGCACAAAGCTAACCATAAATGAGGCAGAAAAACAAAGCTTTGCACCGAAACAACCGACACAAAGTGCTTTAACTAACTACCCAGCGCCAGTCTTGGCTCCACAGCGGAGGAAAGCCAACCTGGAAGCCGGAGAGCGCGTTTCCGGGCTGGGCACAGGATCAAAGAGCAGCGCCAAGTTGTCTAGGGAGTACATTTTGTATTAGTCAGCCATTTTTACAACCCAACACCCTCACTTATACACGGTGTCAGACGGAGAAGTACAGAAGCCTCTGCCAGGCACCGGCGACGTAAATCAGCACATCCCGTCTGTAATGAAGTCCCTCTGCGCTTGGTGGGTGGCGGTGGTGCGTTGCTATCATTATTATTATTATTATCGACAGCGCACAAATGGCCTCTCACATTCAGCTCTTTCCCCCCTAGCAGAGCCACTGCCAAGGTCCCTCACTTCGTCCAATACACATAAATACCTAAACACATCGCTACGTTTCTGACGGGGTCCCGGCCTCCATTAGCCGCCCGTCTTTGTTGTTGTAAAACAGAAACGGCCAGAACTGGACTCACCTCGGGAATGATCAGCGCTTCACTTTTCTCTTCCTCTTTTTTCACGTCTTTCTGCCCCAACGCAGAACTGAACGAAACCTTGACCATGGTGAAAATGATAATCTTAAAGTCTTCGGTTGAGTCCTCAAATTTAATTACAAAACCGAAACGGCGACAGACGCCCGAGTCCTGGCCGTGCTGGGTCGCTTCTCCACGGGCTCTGGTGACGCAGACAACAACACACACGGGCTGTATTTAAAGCGGCGCTGTGCTCCACTCGCCACCAGGGGCGCACTTCCTCGCCTATCAAATATCAAATGGTCTCATTACTTTCTCAGCTAGAGATATCGCCGCCCAGGCAGGGTGTGCATATTGATATAAACATAATAAACTTGTGACATTGCGTAGTTCGCTGTTGTTTGACCTAAGATATCTAATACTAATCTAATACTCTGTGTGCAGAATAGGGAGTGACTTCACGACAGCTGTCTTTGTAACCTGAGCTAAGCTGGATACATCTTTCCCCTGGTTTAGTGATTTGTCAAGTCTGCTTTCCCATACACTGATTTTAAAATAAGAGTATAGCCCAACGAGTGTGGAGTACAGGGGCAGGGAGATATCACTTACACTGCAATTGAAACAGTTGGCACAGTGACGTTTATAACCAGATCATGAAAGAATAGTGATTGTGACTTCTGTTAAGTCTGAGATCAAAACCAATTAGTCATCTGGGATGGGAGAAGAGATCCTTTCCTTTGACAAGACCTTAGCACTTGAGCCTGAGCTACATTGACCTGGAGTGATGGGAAACACCAACATTACACACAGTAAGATATGAAATGCATTTCAAATCAAATGATATTATGTTTATATTGCAGTAGAATTTGCAGGACTCAGTACATCACAAGATAAAAAAGATCTCACAAGAAAAGAGAAATAAGAGAAAATACAGACAAGTTGTGCAGAACAATAGGGAAGCTTATTACTGAAGAAAGGTGAACAGTAACCTAATTAAATACATAATTTAACATAATGGGTATATCATAAATGCAAAGCAATGCCTCCAAATCAAATCATTGCCCTGAAAAATGATGATGACACAACAATCAAAACCGTGGAACAACACAACCATCATTCTCCTTCACCAGAAAGGAGACCAAGAAGATCTGAAGAATTATAGGCCTACAGTTTAAGTTTGAAGATTTCTCAGATGCAAGCAAGCAAAAAAGCTGGACTTAAAATGAACCTGAGCAAAACCAACGTAATGTTTAACAGGTCTGCTGAGTGCAAGAAAATTGAAGTAGGTCAGTCCAAAGTTATGTCTTCTTTGAACAACAAATCAGCACATATGGAGATATCGTGGAAGAGTACAAAAGAAAAGTGAAAATGGGATGGAGTTTATTTGGAAGAAACAGCATACTGTTTATATCAGTGGTTTTCAAACCGGTCCTGGAGTACCCCCTGCCCTGCTGGTTTTTGTTCCAACCGAGCTCTAAATGTCTTAATTGAACCTTAATTGAAGTAACAAAGCAATATAACATTCAATTCAGTAATTAAGACCTAAGTTGTAACAAAAACCAGCAGGGCAGGGGGTACTCCAGGACCCCTGGTTTATATAAATAAATAATTAAACAAACAAACAAACAAACAAACCAGGGGTCCTGGAGAGAGAGAGAGAGAGAGAGAGAGAGAGAGAGAGAGAGAGAGAGAGAGAGAGAGAGAGAGAGAGAGAGAGAGAGCAAGCAAGCAAGCAAGCAAGCAAGCAAGCAAGCAAATTTGCAAAGATGGACAAAGGAAGCTATCGAATGGATCCCAAAATATGAAAAAAAAGAACTAGAAGAAGACCACATAAAAGATAGTAAGATTAAGACTTTGCATGCATTACACGGAAAAGAGAAACTGTAGAAGCAAGTGCAAAGATTTTGATGAAGCCTACACTCAGCGGTGGACCATGTGGGTTGATGGTGATGATAATGATGTGTTCTCTGCAGGGCTTCTCAGTTCTTAAAAAATACAAATAAACGATGCAAAGGCAACACTTCATTTTGGAAATATAATATTTTTTGTCGTCACTAGATTATTTTGGACTGTCACACCCCCAAAGATAGAGAAAGATGAAATTGCATTGATATTTTTAATAACATTGATGGTTTGTTTCCAATGTAGTTGCATTTTATAGGTTTTGCAGTTTTAATTGAATGTACTGTTGATTTCAGAATCCGTTCATAACAGGAAATACGTACATTTATAAACAAGATTGAAAGTGCAATAATATAATTGTGTCCACTAGGGGTCAGCACTGGTTTCTGGAGCGCTGTTATAGTGCTCGTCTTTCTCCTCCTCTCCAGTCTTTGTCATTCTGCACATGCGCGGTAGAAACACGGTTCTATCATGGCGGTTTCCGACAAATCCACTAAAGAACGATTACTGTCTGTTTTAGACGATTTGGAAGTATTATCTAGGTAAGTCCAATCATATATATACATATATTACACGGGGAAAATTATTCATGAGTTGTGAGTAAGAGTTTTATCATTTTGGAGGGAATGGATCACTCAGATGTTGGCTTTTGTAGAGGGTCATTGTAACAACAGCGTTTTACAAAATTACAACTTAGATCTTAAATGTGTGTCTACAGAAGTTGCACACATGCATTGAAACAAATTACTGTTATTATTTTATAAGCAAAATGTATGCAAAGTTATAGTCATAGTCTATTAGTATTACTTCAGAATGAATGTCACTGGTTCACTTGCTGTTATAGTGGTGTAATTAGCATTGCTTGACGTATGTGTTCTCGACCAAACTACGTTTCCCCCCATACTAGTTTATTTAATCTGCTTTTATTTGCATCTAGTATACTTCATATTATTAATACACTTAGGTTTACTATAACAACACACTCCTCATGCCCAGAGTTTGTGTAATTGCACACTTAGGGAGCTGATCGAGATGCTGGCATTGTCGAGGTGCCAGAAACTGCCCCAGTCTGGGGAAGAGACACAGGTAGGATGATTTTTCACGTTTTAACTTTTTTGTGTCTGTTATATATATGTTTATATTTAAGAATTTGTCATCTTACAACCAAATAAAGAAGTATATTTGGTCTAATTTTAGTTTTTCTAGTTATGTGCAATCACAGAAATATGAGACATTGTGCAAATTCAGTGTAGTGTAATCAGTGTGTGTGCAGTGTATAGAAAATCTCATGTTCATATTTCTTCAAACTAATGACTGCTACTGAAATGCCTTTCTCCAAACTGTAACAAATAATCTGGAATGTGTTGTTCAGTTATTTTAAATAATGCTTTTCTACGCAAAAAGTAATGTGAAGTGGCTGTGATATTTTGAAGATTTTGGAGCTGCTGGTGCAGAGGGACAGTGAGTTTCAAGAGCTGATGAAAGTGGCCCAGGAACAGGGCAAAGTGCATGAGGAGATGCAGCTCTTGGAGAAGGAAGTGGAGAAGAGAGACAGTGACATCCAGCAGCTGCAGAAACAGCTGAAGGAGGCAGAGCACACACTGGTGAGTAGGGCTAGTAAAAAAGCTTTTTGCCATTTATTTTGTTTCCACTGAACATTTCTCTTGCAATGCTCTCCATTTTATTTAGTGAAATGCAGTTTGCTTTGCTGTTACTTATCTAAATGAAAAAAACACACGGACACCTTTTCGGACCACAAGTAGGAAGCAAGAGAAAGTACATGTCATTTATTGTTCACAGAGAATGGGAAGTCTTCTCTTGGCTCGAAAGCTTTTTAGTCCCTAACGTGTGTTTTTGTATCTGGGTGTAGGTATGTGTATATACCTATATGTATCAGTATATTGCTTTATAAGGCATCCTAGAGTATCATTTGAAAACTAGCTATAGCTTGTTTCAGTAACCGATTAAAATGTCAGCAGATAAACCACATCAAGAAGAATTTAACCTTACCTGGGAATGTCCAATCTTTCAAGAGTTGGAAGAGTTGGAGTTTTCTAAATTGTAGATTAAATGAAGGATGTACTAAAAATAAACTATTCTCATTTTGTTGTCCCCATCCATCTAGGCAACTGCTGTGTACCAAGCAAAAGAAAAACTGAAATCCATAGAAAAAGCGAGAAAAGGTTTGTGTTTGTCACACATCTTCTTGATGGGTTTCTAAGAGTAAAAAAAGTGCCAACAACTACATTAGCGTGGTGTAGTGAATGGCTGCATCTGGTTAGTATGTTTATTCACAATTTAATCCCTTTTAAATGAGGGTATGAGTATTTCCAATCATAATTCTGTATGTCAATCTTTAATGATCAAAATTTAAAATTTACTTGGATAAGTTTAGACCCATCAAAGTTTTTAACAAACCTGTGTCATGTTGAGAAGCAGGATGCAATTTAATGGTCCATTTCTTTTGATAGGGAGCATCTCTTCTGAAGAAATTATAAAATATGCTCACAGGATCAGCGCCAGCAACGCCGTGTGTGCTCCTCTAAACTGGGTACCAGGTAAGGTCATCATCAGACAGACGGGGCTTGCAGTAGAGTTTGTACTGAAGTCTGGAACAGTAGCCACTATGTAAAATAATTGATTTTAAGCTATTGTAAACCAAGTAATGTATATAAAGAAAATGCCAAACAAAATCAAAAGGGGTTAATCGATTTGGGCTTCACTAAGAGACCTTCCTAGCAGTTTGAACAGCAAGTGATTATTTTTTAAAAATTGAATGTAATCAGTAATCAGTAACAGTAATGGCCTCTGAGTAAGTTGAATTAAAACAAAATGTGTGTGTGTGTATATATATATATATATATATAAAAAGGCAAATTATCATAGAATTCTACATGATCAAAGTAGTGGTTTTTGGGAGAAAAGTGCCAATGACGTGTGCTTCATCAGGTGATCCCCGGAGACCCTACCCCACGGATCTGGAGATGAGGAGTGGGATGCTGGGACAGATGAGCAACCTGCCTACCAATGGTGTAAATGGACACCTCCCAGGGGATGCACTGGCAGCTGGAAGACTGCCTGGTGAGTTATCATCCTACCTGTGACATACTGCTCCTCTCAGTAGATTTCATAACAGATATTACATTGGGTAACTTCTTTATTTAATTGTACCTTGGCCAAATGATAGGTGGGTCCAAAAAGTGGAGAATGCCACCGTAGTAGCTGTAATTCAAAATAAATTGTTAAATCGTCTTTTAGTCAGTTAACTCCTCCCTGGCAGTTTACATGGCTAATGAGGGACAAGGCGAACAAGGGCCACAGTGTGCCCTGCTGCTGCTCCACTGTGTTATAAAGCTCCTCACTGTTTTGTGGTTGCAGATGTGCTGACGCCGCAGTACCCCTGGCAGTCCAGCGACATGTCTGTTGGCATGCTGCCCCCCCACCACAGCAATGAGTTAATGCTGGAGCCACCTGGGCATAACAAGGAGAACGAGGATGATGTGGAGGTGATGTCGACTGACTCCTCCAGCAGCAGCAGTGATTCGGACTAGAGGACGAGACGAGGACTGTTTACGACACTCTCTCTCTCTCTCTCTCACACACACAGCAGGCTGTGTGAAAACCACCACTCTCTCGCAGGCTCAAGAGTGGGAGCTACATGTATGTGAAAATACACACACTATTGGTTGTAATCTGGACTGTGTCCTATCTACAGATTAAATGACTGGGACAGGATTATAAAGCAGAACAGTTTCATGTTGTAAAACTCAAGAACATGTTTTGCTCAACAATGCACCTGAAAGAGCTGTTCCACAGTACAGATGCACAACATTGTAGACAACTGGCCAGACCATTAGTAGTAATTGTTAATGTTTCACAACTCTGTTACTCGGATGTGAATGAAAATCTGCAGAACACATTGTACTTTCTCTTCAGTAAATCAGTGGGAGACCATCATGTTCCCTCTGGCTGTATTAAGGTTTCACAATATACTCAGGTGAGGAAGGCAGGGAATAGGAGTATGGCAAGGAAACACCTCCTATTTTAAAAGTAGCTACATTGGTATAAAACCCATTGTAAGCTTTTTTTGATTGTGCTGCTGTCAAATGTTTTTATGGCATGTTTGTATTTCTTTCCTAATAACAACAACTTAAGTTAATGTTGATAAGAAAACTAGGATCAAAGGAATAAAGAACCCACTTGAAAACCATGAATATTAGAGATAAACACAAGGATGCCCTGTTTTATTTGGATTTATTTAAACCAAAGAACATTCACAGTGTGTTGTAAGTTTTGCATAAGATTTTTTTTTTTTTTAAACAAGGCATTGTAACTGCAGAATTGTAAATAGTACTGTACATAATTTCAAATGTTTTCCTATTTTGTAAATAAAAGACAAATCCTGAGTTAACTGTATGACACTAGTGGTGTAAAAACAAAGGGTAAAACCTTTTCTCAATGAACCAACACTTTGCTAAAAGTATAGACATCCAATTGAAAATTATGCATCTTCCCATGATTCGAATAAGAATCTTTTTAATCTGTACACAATTTCCTTTACTTCTGAAATCACTTAATGGAAACCACTTTTCCCCAGAACCTTCATGCTATACAAACAGTCGCAGTTGAGTGATTCTTGTGTCCATCTTCAGCTGAATATGGGTAAATGTTTCACTTGTGCTTTCATATGCAGGGTTATGCCTGGAGGCATAAACCAAACACCAGTGGGCATTAGCATCTGTATTTGAAAAATCAACTCTTATAAATACAAATGTTTGTGTCCTAGCCATCAGATGTACATATACAAAACAGAATGAAAAAGTGTTTTTATGCACCAAGTCTCCTTTCTTCTAATTACACGTGTGTACCAATCAGCAGTGCACTATTCCTGCCGCCTATAAAATCACTTGAACTACTGGTCAGTTATGGGTTTCGACTCTTTGATGCGGTCTGCTGTGGAGAGTGTGCACGGTCTCTGAAAGGGTGGTAGCCCTGTTGTCGCAGGCAGGCCAGAGGCAGGAACAGCTGACTATCTGATGGAAAATCTTCCCACCTAGTCCAGGTCCACCCTGCACCAAGAAAACATGTTTTGCCATTAATATTGATCCTGACATTAAAGTTGACCTGTGGAGGTAATATTAACAATGTGTTAGGGAGAGTTCAGTTCTGTGTAAGTTATTCTAAACACTGTGACTTCAACTGGATGAGCATTAATTTGTAATAGGCTTCATAATACATTTCTATGGTACTTCAAAGAAAACATCTGTTCATGTTCTTTGTCTTGAAACTAAATCGGCCCGTCCTGCTTCGTACTGTATAGGGATACTTGCCTTCATTTTTCTCGGGTTCTAAATTGACAGCTTCTGAAGGGTGGCTCCGGTCCACCTCTCCTTGCATTATGATGGTGACATAGTGGTAGTTTTCCTCCAGCCTGATCGAGTTCACCACTGATGCAAAGTGAACATTCATCAGGTGAAGCCCTGCTTCCTCCAGCACTTCTCTGGCAGCGCATTCTTCCCATGTTTCCCTAAAATAAATGTATATATTATACACATAAGGCCATATTTGTGTGTATGGAGTGAAGACAATAATCAAGTATATAGGAAAAAAGTAGCTATACAAAAAAGTGCCTAAGTGTTTAATCACTGCATGGCTAGAAACACCATATAGAGATGTCTTCGAGAAGTGGGATGGAAAGAGTTGCAGAATGGGCAACACCTGGAGGTGGTAGCATGCAAATCTAAGCAGGTATTACTTACCCAAATTCCAGATGACCCCCGGGTAACTGATAAGTACCTTTACCAACGAGGCTTTTCCTCCTTCCCAAAAGGACACAACCTGAATTCTCGCTGTCTGTGACCAGGACGCCCACTCCTACCCCCGGCCGCTTGCAAAGACCATTCCCAGCATCTGTCATTTTAACTCATCTCATATCACACTCGATTAGCAGTAACTAAAATAACATTGTGTAGACTAAGACTAGGGTTAATCTGGGTCTGTAAAACCAGTAAAGCATCACACATCAATACCGGTTTTAAAGCTATTCGAGAATAGGATTTATGTTCAGATGACCCAGGTTTGAGAGGATCGGGAAGCAGTAGAGTTATTGCGGACTGCGCAGTCGCGGAGCTGGTAGGCTAGTGCGCATGTGCGTTTCCTGTGATTTTTGTAGACAGGCAAAGATGGCGACGTCCCTTATCTGTGGCAGGGTTGCGGCGGGGCTGAGAAACTCGGGGTCGAGGACAACCTTCAGCGCCTCAGCTAAGGTACTCAGCCCGGGGTTTCAGAGGAAACAGATCCGCCTCTGCCTAAGGCGAAGTATTATAATCGGCTGTGTATCTCCCTGTTTAAAAGTGACTTGGGAATGACAGGGTCGCATTTGACATTAACTACTGACTAGTGTTTGACAGTTACTTTACAGGGCGCTGTTCAATTGTCTCTAAAGCCAGGTCATGTCAAATAGAATAATAACCGTTATTATTAATTTTAAATCCATGTTTTTGTTATTGCTGCTGAGGATCTGTGTTCCCTTTCGGGTTGACCTCCACAGTCTCACGCATTGCAGTCTTAGTTAGTCCCGGCTGAGCGCAGTTGTCCTTCACAGACTCGTTATTCATGTTCTCCATTTCGTAACATACCGCCTGGTATTTTAAATGGCTTTGATTTGCAAGACGCAAGGCCTTAATTGCAGGGACAGTGGCAGGCGATGGCACGGTAATGCGTCGCAAAAGACAGGTTCATTGCCAAAATTGCGGATCAAGTTTTCCAGGGAGGGAGAGGGAGGGAGGGAGGGGACTCGGTGTGTTGATGGTGAGATACAGCCGGCAGTGGGTTAAAGGTTGAAATGCCGTTCTGGACCAATTTGAATGCAATGCCACTATTATTATAATCTGTCATTAGAAATATAATGCAATCATTATCACATTACTCTAATGTTAAATAAGATGTCATTAAAATAAATGCAGTGCTGTGTCTGAGAGCAGAAGGCCTGGGGAACATGCAGGACAACCCAAGGCTCTGTATTTGACTGACTCCTATGCAATAGACCTGTAGTTTAAAATCATTGATGTATATTACAGTGTAAACTTATGCACTCCTTTTGAGATTTACATTTTACTTTTCTAATGTTCTGTATTTATCTGATATTAGTCTATTTCTAACAATTGTATTCTTATTAGTTAAATAATAAACATTTGAATGCATATATGTAGGAGTTTGTTTAAAACATATTGAATGGAGAAGTATGTTAAACCTCTGTGTAATAGTTCATTAACATATATGATGCATATATAGATGCAACACTTAAGGACAAATATCCATGACAATGTTTGTTGTTTTGAGTCTTTTATGTCCTTGTCCTAATTAAATTCACCTGTTAGGGCCATTTTGAATGTTTGCAATTCCACACCACTCATTCCAAAGTCCTGTCCTGTCATCATCTTCAGGTTCTTGGTGGGACGGCTGGATTGCTATCTAACCATGGCCTGCAGCAGCAGCAACCACAGCAGCAGAGGAACCTCTCACTGCATGAATACCTGAGCATCGGGCTGCTCAAAGAATCGGGCATTTCCGTTCCGAAGGGATTGGTAGCCAGCTCACCAGATGAAGCCTATTCTATGGCCAAGCAGATAGGTGAGGCAGGGGTTTTCCTACTACTAGCAGTTGCATATTGCTTTCTATAATGTACAGAGATAGTTACTCCACCAAGTTCAACATTTTGAAGAAGGGTTGCCACTTATTAGGTACATCTAATATGAACATATATTTTTGGTCCTAAATATGAAAGAAAGCATGGAAGACGCATTATAGGCAGCTCTGTATAAGAACAGGAAATGCAGTTAATCTCAATAATTGAAAGAAAAGTGGAAATCTCTGTTTTGTTTAAAGGACAGGAGTACCCAACCTCTACTAAGTTATGCTTATATTTTAATCTCAAACATTTGTATGGCTTATGCAGTGTTTGTATCTTGTGTGTGTCTCGTAGAACAGAGTCACTGCTGTTTGGGCTGTCGGTGAAGGTACTCGCAAGTGTTTTTTATAGCACTTTATCCTCTGGGCGGGTTACACTTCTGCATTGACATCCACAAATAGCCCAGCAGTTCCTGGGTTTTTATTACACTTTGTAGTGGAGTCTTATTACTTTCCCCTGTTTGTCAGCATTGAGGCTTTTTTTAGGGATTTGACCTTATGGAGATTTACATTGATGGATGAGAAATATTTTTTTCTCATTAATGTTTACTTCTTCATTTCATGGTGCATGACATCAATCCATGTTCACAGTTTGCGTCTTTATATATTTATATTTTCCTAGAGAACACATAGTACAACCATTTAAAATAAATACAACTCTGGGAATAGCTCCAACGGGGAACTTGTGGATCTGTCTATGGTGGCTTTTACTGAATGAGTGGCTATATTAAATGTCTAATGAAGTGGTGTATGTATATTGTGATCTCCACTTAAATGAGTATCTGAATGATTGTTTAGGATGACAGCTACATAATTGAAACAACATATTAGAAATGAATTAATCATTATAATCATAATAATGTCACTGAGCTTTGGACATGCCTCCCCATCAAAAATAAATCCCCTCTTAGTGTATCTCTCTCTCCTCCAAATTTATTTTCAGTTCTTGATCTGTGTATAAGAAATCAAGAAAACAGTGGAGATTGCTACGCAGTACAAAATAATGAAAACTGACTTGTAAGTTTTGATGTAGTGTTTTAGGAACATGGAATGTTGGGTAAAACTCCGGAAGTGTCCTGCTGCATTGTGTTAAGCCATGGTGTGTGTTTGTGTTTGTATTAGGGAAGAGGACTATATTGAATGACCTGATGGCCGCACCAGCGATGCTCCATGTATGTTGAGCAGCTGAAACCTGAACAGAATGTTGTCTCTTCCTGTAGGCTCTAAGGACCTGGTGGTGAAGGCGCAAGTGCTGGCTGGAGGCAGAGGCAAAGGCACGTTCGAGGGAGGTCTGAAAGGAGGAGTGAAGATAGTTTACTCGTGAGTATAGCCAATATTCAACCAGTGCATATCAACACCCTGAGCTCTGACTGCAGTGTCCTGTAGTGTGCTGGGAACATTACTACACAGTTTGTGGGAGAATGGAAGAAAAAACACTTTAATATTACAAAATGAAAATGAAACCTTAAAACCCTTCATATGGATTTGTAAATCAGTCTGAATGACACTCTCAAGCGTTAATGTGTAGCTTTCTTAGAAGTAAAAACCAATTATGAACCAATTATGTTTTGGTAAATATTTAAAAATAGTGTCTTCAGGTGTAAGACATATCTTGTGCTTATATAGTGCCTTTCATCCCAAGGGATCCGAGGGCACTTTACAATTGGTAAGGCTCTCACTTCTTCAACCCTTGAGGTGTAGCACCCACCTGGATGGTTCATGCCACCCATTTAGTGCCTGTAGTTCAGCACACGGCAGATAAGTATGGGGCTATGTCCAATAAAACTGCAGGGGGATTTTAAATCTGTCCAGATTAAGAAACCCTGTTTTTGAATGTAGCCACCACACTGGTATTAGCTCCCACATTCTTTGAAAAAGTACAGTGTGATCTTTAATGAGCACAGGGAGTCAGCACCTTGAACCAGATTTGAATTTATGCGTACCTGTGTGCATATACACAAACCTCCTCTTGAGTGAGGAAATATAACTGTCCAAAGTCACTGTATGTGGCTCCTAAAATCGCTGTCTAGTAATGCATTAAAGTTAATTCCTGACTCCTTGATGAAAATAATGAAAGTACAATTGAGCAAATAATACCAAACTTCGTTGATACTGACCTTTTCAGCTCAAATGGACTACAAATCCATGGTTTGTTTGTTTGAACTGCAGCCCTGAAGAAGCCAGAGACATCTCCACTCAGATGATTGGGAAAAAGCTGTTTACGAAGCAGACTGGAGAGAAGGGCAGGATCTGTAACCAGGTGTTTATCTGTGAGCGCAGGTATCCTCGCAGGGAGTACTACTTCGCTATCACCATGGAAAGGTCATTCCAAGTGAGTAATAAATATGTGCTGTCTGGCCTCCTGAGCTCAGGATTAATCTCATGGAACTCAGTGCATCCGATTCTTATTTTGTGGCTTTGAAATCAATTAATATTAATGTGCACTTTTCTAATGTCCCTAGATAATGCTTCCATTCTTATTCTTATTAGTATTATAGATTTTGCTTTGGTATCTCCATGCATGTGTGTTTTGCATATGAATTACCCTTTGTGTATTCTTCCACTAGGTGGCACAATAATAAAGGTTTATCCTGCAATGCTGTTTTCCTATTTCTCTTCCTTTATATATTTTGATTTTATTAACATTAAACAAGATCATGAATGATTAAGCCTATTTGTCTTAGTAGGTAATTGTCTTAATTAGTATGTTAAGGAGAAAAAAATAACGTTACTTTTTTATTCACAGAGATTCAGCCAAATTTACAGTTTACTCTTAAATAGCATTTGTTTGTTTATTTGTTTATTATTTTATATGCATATTTTTTACTATGGTTGGTTGCTATGGCTTGATGTCATTCTTGTGATAAAATGTCAGACAGCATGCTGACACTTATGCAGATGGCTCATCTGAATATACATACATTTGTATAAATCTGCAAACTCAGCACACATCATTTTAGACATTTTAGAGATGTGTCTTTCTGGTGTGAACAGAACTGTGTGCCTCTCTTGTGCTCCCATCCACAGTTTGAGCTCCAGTCATTGCCTAGTCTGGGTTGGACCTTTGCTTTTCTGTCTCATTCCTATTGCTGCACTTTTTCATGTGTTTCTTTAATCTCTCTCTCAAGGGTCCTGTTTTAATAGGTAGCTCTCAGGGAGGAGTGAATATCGAAGACGTAGCAGCAGAAAATCCCGATGCTATTGTGAAGGAGCCTATTGACATCGTTGACGGCATCAAGATGGAGCAGGCTATCAGGGTACACAATCCTCTGCCCGATTCCACACTCAACAGTTCAATTCATATTGATTTAGCACTCAAAGAAGAAAGCATTTCTTAAACTACACTTCAGCTACCCTGCTACCAGAACTTGTTTTGTTGTCTGCTTCAAGTTTCAAATTTTGCTATTTTTTATATCATTGTGTGTACACAGGTGGCAGAGAAAATGGGATTCCCTCCCAATTTGATAAACGAGGCTGCGGAGAATATGATTAAACTGTACGACCTGTTCATCCAGTACGACGCCTCTATGTTGGAGATTAACCCCATGGTGGAGGACTCTTCAGGCATTGGTACGGTAGCTCCCCCAGGGGGCAGTGTTACACATTCTCTCCTTTAAATAAGTTTGTTCAAAACTGGAAAGTGTCGATTTAGAGGTTTGACCCGGCTGCCTGCAAACTGTAATAAGGAGATGTATAAACTTTACAGTTTGTCAGTTGATGGTTATCTCAGTTTGGTTCCTTGCAGGTTTTATGTATATTTTAACTGGTTGGTAGAGGTTTATTGTTTCATTGTTTAATTTAAGCAGATCCACAAGAAAAGCTTTAAAATGTACATACATTTTTGTAATACATTTATGTGTGCGTATGACATGTATCCTATTCTACTATCTCTCGTGGAACTCTGTACCCTAAATACCTGAGCAGCTTCGCCTACAATAGAAGTGCATTAGCCTGCTAAGTCAAAATCACATTGAGACAAATATTAACACTGACACAGAGCCAGCCTTTAAACATGAACATAGCTATGTACATTCCCTGGGGGACCAGTGGGTTAAGATCTCTGCTTTTGCCAAGCATATGGGATTTATAGACCAGTACGTGGGGGGTATACCCATACACAATGGCTTATATAAGGCATTACTAGAAAGGTATTTCAATGTTTCATTCGTGATCCAGAACAAAATACTGAGGTGTTCAGCATTGCCTGATTTGAGTTGAGCTTAATCTGAGTGGGATTAGCATCTGTACTATGAAGAAGTGTATTCTGGTAAGAAACATTTTGACGTCTTTGCTATACATTCCGTCGCACTCATCCCTCAAGAGCCCAGCATAGGCGGAGCTTGACAGTTTTGTTTTGAGTTTTTCAAACAGCAAAAGTACTCTGTGTCTGACCTGAAGTAAAGTAAGATAGTGACAGAAAGAGAGCGCGGAGTAGCGAAATGTGAATCAAAAAGAACCGAGAAGAAAACGTGGATCGTTGCCTGAAGGAAATGCTTCGACAGAACGGAGTGACACAGAAAATGTTATATTCCTGTAATCTGTTAAAGATCGCAAAGCTTTTTTATTTGGCAAGAGGGTATAAATAAGCATTGCATAAAACTTTTTTGTTCTTGACACAAGTTTTGAGAGAGGCTTGGGAAGACTTGATGCATGAACAGTAGATTTGTTTTCCTGCTGGATTAGACTATTTTTGGTCTTGAAGGCAGCAGCAGTCAGTCAACTCTGTATGAAAGGGGCAATGTTTGAATCATTAATTTGCTGTTTTTAGCACTGTATTATTCTTTAGTTTGTAGGCTACCTAGGAAATTGCATATAAAAGTAGGGGCATGCCTTTTGGGAAGAAAACTGTTCTAGTTTGACTTATTGCACCTCTAACACCTTTGATAGGTCTCTTCTCTCTGTGCTGCCCAGAAGGCATTGGAGATTGACTTTATTTTTAGCATTTTATTCAGGACATTTTCAGTGTTGACCAGAAATAGGCAGACAGCATATATATAATTATTTTAAAAACTGACCTTTTTATTATGTTGACAAAAGTCCCATTAAATTGCAAGTTAATTGAACAAATAAACTCATGAGTGAGGATTTGTAATCTGCTTTGTGATTGTGTTCACCTGTAATGCCCCTGATGGTATAGCCCATCGGAGGTATTAAAGCACGAAGACAGATTTTCTCTAGGTGATATTTTTCATTCCTGCACCCCTTGGCAATTGATGATCGGTGGCAATTGCTGAATTTCCAGAACGTATGGCTGATCTGGGTGTTTTTGTAATCAGTTGGATACAAAGCACGTTCTACCTTTTCTTGCATGCTTTGTCTGTTCACAGTGTCTAATGTTCTCACTTATTTTATTAATATTTGGGAACAATGTAAATGACAAGATGAACAGTAGATGTAGGGTTGCCATGGTGATTCAGAAGTTACTTTCTGACATCAGGCAGTCTCTATTGCCCTCAACAGCTTTGAAAAAACAAACAAATAATACAAAATGCAGTCACTTATCAGAGGGCTTTCTCAATTTTTGGTTCATTTCACACTCATTACTGTAGTCAGGAATAGTCTCTGCACAGTACTCCCAGAGGGCACTCCCACAGTGTAAATTGCCTCTCTGGGTAGCAATGTGGACATCTCTGTTCAAATAACCCATTTTCCACAGACACCATGTCAAATGGCCGTTACACTGTAGAAAACACTGTAGAGTTATTGGATGGTGAAAAAGTTGATAAAGTACAATCTCACATTAAATGCTAAGTACTAATTTAAAAGCAAATATATTTATGTAGGAAACATTTAATAGTCCCAAAGCTCCATGATATCAGCATTACACTGTAGATATCGTGCTGTAGTTATTCGTGAAACTCCATAATACACCAAATCAGCACAGGATGTGTACAGAATTTGATTTGTACAGTCTCTTGTAATTCAAAGAGTTTTAAAATAAAATTGGAGGCTTTAGGATGGATTAACTTCAAATGTGAAAATAGCAGTCACCCTGTTAACGTCCCATGGCGAAATAACAAAATAAGCCAGGAGTGCAGCTTGGATTGTATTTATCAATAATTCTTTGTAGTAAGTGAAAGGAATCTTCATAGCTTTGCGTATGTGAATAAACACAAATCTGAATTTAGACTGACAGTGCAATGTAAAGATGTCTAATAAATTATGTATGTACTTGATTAGTCTTAACTGATGAACCTTGATCAAAGCTGTGCCCCTTTCACTGTATTGAAAAAATAAATCCTTTGGTTGTTAGTTGCTCATGCAATTCCAGTGCTCTAATTATGCATCCTTTGTTAATTGTGTTTTGCAGTAATGTGCATGGATGCCAAGATCAACTTTGATTCCAATGCTGCTTACCGTCAGGCGAAAGTGTTTGACCTGCGGGACTGGAGCCAAGAGGATGAGCGAGACAGGCAGGCGGCCAAGGCCGACCTCAATTACATTGGTCTTGATGGGACCATCGGCTGCCTAGGTACTCCTTCAATTCTTCAGTCTCTGCTGGCCTGTGGGCTCACTGCTGCCATTTAAACCAGATGCGCTATTTCAGTCTTCCTGAAGAACAACAAAACAAAATGTTTCGCTAGTCATGAAATCATGAATCATCAAAACGTTATTAATAAGGTCTGTGGATTTCTTAAGCCTGAGAATTTGAAATGTATTTGTGTGGAACCTACACGGCTCTTTGCTATAGGAAAATCTGCTATTGCCCTGTTTTGACAATAATGGCTGTTTGTATCATGTTCTAGTAAATGTATAGTGTGTCTTGAAGCAGTGGGCCACTCTCGGTCTCACTTACTTGCTGCCACAGCAAATGTTGTCGTGTAATGTAGATCCATTGTTCCATCTGTGACTTACTATTGCTCCTTCTGCATTAGCCAGCGAGGGATCCCCTCAGTGTAGCATTTTAAAACATTTGATGTGTCAACAAGTGCCTTGCAGTAACGGTGTCACAGGGAATGCATTCTATTGTGACCACAAGCCAGATTCATTTTGCCACCATGCAGTCGTAATGAGTTATTGTGCATTGCTTATGTCTTGTTTCCCCCCCCTCTCCAGTCAACGGAGCAGGTTTAGCAATGGCCACCATGGACATCATTAAGCTGCATGGAGGTACTCCGGCCAACTTCCTGGATGTGGGTGGAGGCGCCACAGCGCATCAAGTGACGGAGGCGTTTAAACTCATCACCTCTGACAAAAAGGTAAGGAAACCTGAAAAAAGTTTGCATTACTTGTTATACAAGATTTATGTATTTATTTTATGACATTGCATTCTCATTTTCATTCAACATGCAGCATGACCAAAGTAGTTTACTCTTATTTTCCAGGCTACTCTTCACAGTCTTGTGCTGTTAATGTATATGTAAACTTTCTAGCTATAATACTAATTAGAGGACATGGTCAGTGGGAGGGAGGAACTGATGCCGTATCATTTAACAGTATGTTTCAGACCACATAAGGTTTGGGTTTATTTACAATACATTTTTAACAGAAGGTCTAGCAGTAATTATGTGTTGCTCAGCTGTGAATGCCGGGCACAGACTCGTGCCGGCAGTGTGTTATAAGGCTAAACCTTCTCTCTGAGTGGAAGCTGTTACTGTTCCACTCAAGAGTCCCGTCTTTCGGTCTCTGAGATTGAATTTTTCTTTTTCAAGGTTCCTTTTCAAATGTCTGAATCATTTGAGGTCCAGTTAAACCTTGGTTTTTTTGGGAACAGGTGCAGGCAATACTGGTGAACATCTTTGGGGGAATCATGAGGTGTGATGTCATTGCTAAAGGAATCATCATGGCGGTGACTGATCTTGAGTTGAGAATTCCTATTGTGGTGAGGCTACAAGGTAAGTGTTGCTCGTCTCACAACTCACAACTTTTTACATATCGTCTGTTCATAATGACCAGTGCATAATTGTTAACTTACTGGTAATTGCTTGTGGCCGTGGCTGCTTTTTTCACCCTTATTACAAAATTACAAAATGGGTTGACAAGCTGCCAATGGGTTTTGCTGGTGCTGATGGCAGGTTTTGAGATATTAAAGTGGTATAGGAAGGGGCAGCTTGGACTTGTATCTCAAAGGGGCAATAACCTGCTGCCTTCACAGCTTCCTGGATGATAATTCTGATTCTCACGTAATTACTCTGAAATCTTGTTTGCCAATAGACACTGGGCCACAGGCTGAATTTCCCACAGCAGGTGTGAGTTTGAGTTTCACAAAGAAGCCTTTCTAACAAACCACTTTACACAGTGAGAGACAGGCACAGTGCTTTTTAAAGGAATGTGGATATGGAACCGGGGAATTCTGGGACTATGGTATCTGTGTGTTTTAAAAATAGACGAACCTTAATAGATTAATTTCTACACCTACTCCTGCGACCGTCCCATCATTCACCAGAAATCTCTTCCAATATTGTCTGTCTCCGTCGCGGGCTTCTTGATTGCACACGAGGTGACTCATGGTAAATGTTGCAGTGACAAATTCCTGCTGTGTTCGTGAAAGCTACATGCCCACTGCGAGAGAGCCTGCTGTGCGGCTTCAGCTGTAACGCAGATTGCGACCGGAATTGAAGAAAGACAGAGAGGGCTGCAAACAAATATTTTTTCAATAGCGATGTCTTTTATTCTAATGTACTTTATTTTTACGAGCCCGGCATGCTGTGGGCGGCTTAATATGTAGGATTAAGAGTTGGAGTGAAAATGACTGTGAAATCGAAGGCAGTGGAGATCTGAGAAATGTAAGAACGGACTGCTGGGCTAATGACAACGCTTTGTCTGCCGGAGTTTACACGACTGACAACTGATCTGAGGAAAGAGGCACTGAAAAGGTGGCCTGTTGTTAAGTGTTTAGAGTCACTAAGTGAAGAACAGTTTTGAAAAATGTTTTTCCAGCCATTGATTGAAGTGGCTGATGAAAGCCTTGTGACTATACAGTAGTAGTCATGTATCCTGACAAAAACGAATTGAAGTCACTCTGTTGGACTGCTGCCTACACCATGTTTAATTTGTGTTACAGCAGATTTTTCTTGTCTGAATACCTTCCCTTTCATCCCATGTCATTTTCACTGCCCTTTGTAAGACGTTCATTGCAGAAATCCTCTTCTCTCCTATGTGATTGCATACACAGTCCTACTAGGTGTTGCTGTGCGTCAGTCCTCCGTGCGTTTCTCTGGGTCTGTGCATGCTGCTAAAACTGTGGATGTTTTTTCTTGGGCTTTATCATTTTGTTGGGATCAATGGGAAACTAAATAATTAACGGCACTACTTCAAAAATAGACTGTGGTGTTAAATGGTAGGACATTGTGCTTTCCTATTGCTTACACTTTGTAGGTGATTTAATTTCCTTTCCATTGCTGTGTATGTTCAAGATTTGGTATTGTATGGATGCCAGAGAGGAACAGTCACTATGGGTCAATGGTCAGTGTTTTCATTGTACTGAGGGGCAAGTGAATTGCTCAGTCCCCCAACAGGTTTGTCCTTTAAACAGTAATGCAACCTATCTGCTCTCCAATGGAAATGATGCAAAGCACTTCCCACATTATTCAAAAAGATTGCGGTACACATATCCAGTGGATAACGTCACGGAGCAGTGTGACAAACAGACGATTTTTCCTCTGCTTTTCAGCTGATGTGGACCGCCATGGTAACACGGTCTGTTGTTTTAGGTACGCGGGTTGATGATGCCAAAGCTCTGATAGCTGCCAGCAGTCTCAAGATCCTGGCCTGTGATGACTTGGATGAAGCTGCTAAAATGGTACGTCAGGCAAACGACTTAATTTTCTAAACGTACAGTTCAAAATGTTGTAGTTAACTGATGGTTTTACACCCGTGTCCTGCTGATGGGGGAAACGTGTAGAATATTTCTGATGCCAGTACTAATGCATCTCTGCTGCCTCTAAAAGGTAATTGCATTTCCATAAAAGCAAAGTTAACAGTCAATGGAATTACCTCTTAAGATCTGTAAATGTCACCTAATTTGGCACTGAATCATTTTTGACCCTATCACTTGTGTTAAAGTATCCATGTTTTTCCCAAATGAGTAACACAAAATGCAGAAGCCACTGTACACACACTTGGAGTGATTTTATTTGAAGTTTATAAAGGTGATTTTTCTCTATCTACACACACACACACACACACATTTTTTAAGTTAATACAATCATACAAGTGAAAATCACATTTTAAGTTTTTCTGGTGAGGGTTTTTCCATCAGGTTGCTACCTTCCTAGCTTATAGCTTATTCTAATAGACAGTTAATTGGCTTAGGTGCAGGTGCTGCCAGGCCTTGGGCAGCTCATGCTGTGGCCTACAGCAATAACCATGTCCTGCTACCCTGATTAAGCTACTGTATTGTGAATCCTCGACAGTGATCAGGGTGCAGCCTTTTTTATTTGCCAGGAGGCTTGCATTAATTTGGAAATTGGGAGGTTCTTATGTGGTCTGAATTATTATGTGGTCTGAAGTCCCCTCCTGTCTGTGCAGTTCGTGACATGAGTGTCAAGCTCCATTCCTGGGGGGCCGAAGTGTCTTCTGGATTTTGATCCAACCCAGCTTTTAGCTACTTAACGTCTCTCATAACACGATTAACTGGATTAATTAAGCGCTTCTCTCCAGGCTCCAAAACAGTGATGTGGGTTTTGTCTCCAGTCCATAGCATATTTAGAGCTGTGGCCTTTAATTAAAATCTGTATATAGAAATAAATTTAAATAAGCCTAAATTAGAAAATAATTACATTTTAGTAATTGAGTACTCCAGTTGGAACAAAACCCAGAAGAGTCTGCGAACCTGCTGGAATCGAGTCTGACATTGGTTGAAGGCAAGCTTAACTCATCCTCCTAATTTCTGTTTCTGTGTTTGTAGGTTGTAAAGCTTTCTGAAATCGTATCACTGGCGAAGGAAGCCCAAGTGGATGTCAAGTTCCAGCTGCCCATCTAAACGACCCAGTGGAGACGGTGGTTCTAGCTGTAGCGAATCATCCCAAATACTGTTGATTTATATTTTGTTATGTATGGTTTTGTTTGGTGGCATGACCTCAACTTCTGTTACATAGGAAACGTGCAACAACTTTCACTTTAGTAAACTGGGCACACTGTATCTCCTGTATATCTGGGGTTGTCTGCCTATTGTTACTATGTCAATGCTTCCAAGATCCCATACGCACCTGTGTCTGCTCTACTCGATTAAAATGTAAGACTTAATTCGATCTCCTTGTCCTCCCACCTGCCGCTTGTCTAGATAAGTCCATTGCTAACTTGCTCCGTTGTTTTTTTTTTTTTAATGAGAAGAAGAATGTGAGTATTAACTCAATTCCTTATTAGTTTTTCACAAGAAAAACATGTCCTTTAGATAATATTACCACTCAGTTGTCCTCATTGGGAATGAGGACGACTTCACATCACTGTATCTGTCGCTTCATACTGAACACTTAAAATTGCTGTGCTCTAAGACTCATTAGCAGTAGAGAAATCCCACTATTGTCATTGTTAAAAAATGTGTTTTTGGAGAAAGATCAGTTAAAGTTTCAATATGAAGAGTCAGTACAGAACCTTGTGTGTTGGCAGGTGTTATTGAAGAAAAAAACTAAATCTGGGTAAGATTAGCCTTGGTCTAAGGATAATTTCTGGATTGGAGAATGCAATATGCTTACGTCCCTGGGATGTGGAAATCCCCCGTCTAACACTCCACTGAGATTACCTTATTGAAATCACCTCCCACTATGCGCTCAGCTTGTGCTCAATTACCTACCATGAGGAAGTCATATCTTGCAGTTTTATTAAGAATTGGTGACTTTTTCTTTAACTATGGCTTCAGTTGCCAGCTGCAAAGTGTAAATATCCCAAAGAGAGAGGACTTCCCAATTATGAAAACTTCTATTACTCGACAGAACACAGGTTAACCCAGGAGATACAAAAACAAATTAAAAACAAATACAAAACAATTTGTTACTGGGAAAGCAACTGAAATCCATAATTCAGATTCTTCAGAAAGCTATTTGGGCATTACTTACGGACCAGGATTTTCAATTTTGATATTGAATTTCATTTTTATCGTGTGAATACTACAGAATTAAACTCATAATTATATCTCATTACACTTCAAATATATTACATTACAACACTCACTGTAGTCCATTATAAATTCAGTTGTGCCTTTTATGAAATGTGTTCACACTTTGGTTGCAGTGCTGTTTCTAACCACCACCAAGAGTCCCATTTAATTGAATTGGTTGTCTCAAGCAGTTGCAGATGTTTTTGGAAACCAATGGAATGTAATTAGTTTGACATAAATCTATAATTTGTGACGTATATATTATTTTTCCATCAGGATGTTCATATTAAGGTCCAAATTTAGTTTGATTCTGGAGAGACTTTACATTCTGATTCAATCTGCACTCCCATTGAAATACATCTACACATAAATCAAAGTCCTGTGTCAGGAAAGCTAAAATTGTTATTCTTGCACTTATTACTGCTGGCATTTGGAGATGAAACATACATTGCATATAAATATACAGTTCATAAGCCTCCCTGTGTAGTTAGCAATGCAATTAAAAAAGAGTGGGTTAATCAATATTCATGTTGACGAAATATAAAAACGGCTAATGATGGAACACCATTACTGTCTGGACTATCCCTGGGTGGTAAAATTTGATCTTTTAAAAGCTAATAAATGAGGCTTGAATATCTAGGGCCTGCTACAGAACCTACTGAAGGTATTTTGTCATGTGACTGAATAGTAACTAGATATGAACTACTCCTATCTAGTTCAGAACAGATGAGGAAAATGCCTTTGGATTACATCCTGATTAATGTTAAAAATGGAGAGTAAAAACCCTTTTCTGACTTCACGGCAGAGTGATTTTCACAACCCTGGGCGCTGCTCTCTGAATTCTCCTACAAGTCGCATTATATTTAGCAGAAGTATACTATAGTCACCATCCTCCGATATTGTGTGAAAGGTACTTTACTCAGTCTCTATTTGTACTGACAGCTACTGGCTATCTGTTAAACATAAAGAGAACAAAAACACGCACATTGTTTGGTGGATTGCTGGACCTTTCTTGATTTTCCTGGAAATGTAAAAAAAGAAAAAACGTATCTTTACATCCATGTATGAAGCTGTTATTTCCCTTGTAAATAACAAGACCCATTTTCTGTAAAATATCAAAGTCTCTCTGGGAAAAGATTAAAAACAAGCAAAAGAAAGCAATTGTATTTGTTTTAATTGAAGGACATTCATACATGCCAAAATAAAGTATTAATAAAACAAAATAAGTTGTTAATTGTTTTGAAGAATGTATCAATTCAGCTTTAAGTTAGAAAGGGGGCTGAAAAAGACATGCAAACCTTGTCAATCTTGAGTCCAAATCCCTCCCTTTAGTTGTATTGGTAGTGCTAACTGCTAGTTCTGTAACAATTATGTGCAATGCTAGTGTTTAATGTCATAGTGGTGGCCAAGCTTCATCGTCCCAAATTGGCAGGTTGGTGTTGTAATTACTGGGCTACCAGACCATATATCTTAAGGAGTTAAAATGTCAACCTCAAACAACTGCATTTCACAGCTTGAGGACAACAAGCTGATCTGCTGTAGAAGGTCTTGTACAGCTGGGGTTAGCCATCATTATATGTCAGATAAGGTATTGCAAGAGTATGATATACGATATATGACAGGCTTACATTTAAATATGCATATCGGCATAATCCAATTTTAATGAACAGCATGCTGTATTCATGTTTTAGATTGTTGTCAATAAAACACATCAAACACCCTCCTAATGAATATTATTTCTACTCTGCTGGATAGTATATTGCACACACACAAACAAAAGTTTGTAGAAGTGAAACTTAGGCAGTGATTTTTAAAGTATTTGTTTCATAACTTGAAGAGGTGTTTTCATCGTAATGGAATATATATTTGGAAAACCAGACTTATAGAAAGACTCTCATGAGTGACAGTTGAATGGGCCTACTTACTGCTTTGTTGAGTCTTTACAATTTTTGTTAGATGGTACATTTTTCTGCGTGGGAAGACACTTATTGTTAAATAAGAAGCAGAGAGAAATCTGGGGATTTGATTAGTGGAGAGGGACCCTGTGACTGCTAAAATGAACCTCCAACGACAATTACAGAGCCGTGCTGTGCAATTTAGATCTCTGTTTTGTCAAAGCATTTTGTTTTCTTGCATCATGCTGCTAAATAATAGGTACAACGGGTACAAACAGTAATTTCCCCACCACCTTGTGCAGAGTTAGCCATTGCAGGTTGAGGGAAAGCAAACGTAGGTTCGGGTAATCCATGTGTGTATCATACTCGCATTTGGCTAACTTGACACTGTGTTGTATCTGAGTAAACAAGCTGCATCCTGTGTATTGTTTCCCATGGATGCAAATGATAAAGCTGGGATTCATGTAGCTGCTAAAATTTTTTCAGGTTGTCTGTTTGTGGAGTGTTTCCTGGGTTAGCAGCTGTTGCTTGATGTGCTTAGCGCTTTATCTTCGACTAAGATGTGTGGCCGTGGAAAGATTTTTGAGTGACATCGGAGCCTTTTATCTTGGTTTTCTGCAAACGTTCTGATTCCAGAGTGTTGAAGGCCTATACTCACGGCAGCATAAAAAAATAAAATCACCAACCATGTAGCTTACATTCTAACACCATAAATCCTTGGATACAAACACAGGGACTTTTTTTTCCTCTTAAAGATGTAAAACTGTTGTTAATCAACCTTACATTTTATGTTAATTACTTAAGCCGACTGTGAGAATTCCCTGTATGCACCTCTGGGACTCTTACACATGATCAGTTTTTTCACAGATGGTTGAACAGCAGGGTTCCAGCAGCATGGACCTGGCAGCCAGCAGGTCTATTGGTCTCTGCTCATGCTGATGTGAGCAGCAGTATTCTTACACATTTAACTAGATTAAAAATGTTTTATGTGTAAAAGGATACTTTGTAATGAATTAGTTCTGACTGAATAATTTTACAGGAAATACTACCTGAAACTGCAACCTGATAATCCCATGTAGCTGTTAGGTGCGAGTCTGCTTATTGTGAGATTTGACTGAATTTAGAATTGAAGTATTTTGGAGAACATTAGACTGGTTTGATTTGATATGAAATGCTTTCAGTGCCACCTCTCGGGTCCCGACAGCAGTTAACTTTACCTATTTTAATGGTATAAAAGCTTTTCTTGGTTTTTAAAATTGTGGATATTTCATTGGTAATTATTTTTAAGACTCGTTAAAGACACAAACTAAAGGGTACAATGAACGAGACATTGAGCCAGATTTTCTGAAGCATTGTACAACAACATGACTCCTCTGTCTTCCAAAGGCACTTAAAACAGCACAAATAGCTTTAAATGTGAATTGAAAAGATAGATGCTATTTAACCTTCTTTTTTTTAAGCACTCCCAGTGAGTTGCTCAGTGGATGCGTGTGAAGTCAGATAATATCCATGAACACCAAAGAGATGTATTTTTGAACCCAAGTCCTTTCATCCCCGATAAATCTCTTCATTGTAAAAGAAGGATTTAATTACATTCAGTTTTACAAATACTTGCTAATTATGACTCCCTTTTCAGCTGCTCCCATCATATTTGCAGCTGCCTAATATTACAAATATGTTGGTTCTTTCTCCAACTGATTTTAAAATACTAACCAATTTCAGATTTATCTCATCATGTTTATCAGTGGAGCACAAATAGAATTATGTGTGAAATAATGAAACTGCAGAACGGCGTTGCATCCTGACTGCTGAAACCTTGGCAAATAGGAACCTCAGACTATAAAGGCCTCAAGCAGCGTCTTGACATGCCATTATGCCATTTATACAGGCGGGAACAGAGGGGAGAACAAATCTTGTCACGACAAATTAATTTCAGTCCAGGCTTTGCTGAAACGTTTTCCACACTGTTGTGACACTTTATTAATTCTGCAATACAACTAAGAAAGGAAGAATATGAACAAATGTCAGCTGGAAGAAAATGTACCCACTCTCTCTAGAGAGACTGCAACAAAATGTATCTTTTCTTATTACCATATGATACAGAACCATAACATCTGGATAAGGCTAAGGGTCAGGTGACAGGGGAGACCAGCACATCCATTCTAATCTCTGTCTGTCTAACAGAAAGTACACCTATGTGTGGGTGGCATGTTGTCTTACCAATGTGCAATGAATGTCGTATACATTTTATTTTTAAGACAACTGTCAATATAAAGCAATTGCAGACATGTTTCAATGTTTTCAATCTTCAGTGTATAGGTTTCTTGGTTCCAGAAGGGAAAATAATCAAAATAATATAGCAGAATTCACATCAGCAAAAATAATGTAAAACTTGAGTGCCTGCAGAGAGAATCAGAGACATGAATCCAGCGTATGTCACGACACATGTGACACCTACGTTCAGTAAAAGCAGCATCTTTTGTTCCGAGACATCAGAGGGTATTTGTTCCCCCCTTCAGATCAAGTCCATTAAGTTTTCACTTGATCCAAGTAAATTCACCTTTCATATAAAAAATGGGTTGGCTCTGCTTTAAAGATCAGTAGAACACTTTAGACAGGAGGCCTGGATTCAGAAGTTTTTCCACTGTTATGTGTACGTACATTTATTAATGTATGCAACATGGATTCAACATCAGAAGCACAACCATCAATAAACTTTTAAGGCTCTTTGAAGCTCTTGAGTAAATAGCTCTTATTTGGCTCATTCATGTATTCATTCAGACAGGCAGATGGGCAGCATCAAGCTCACAAGAGTGATGTTGGAGATAAAGCAGGTACTGTACATTCTGTCTACCAGATGATTAAATCCTAAAAAGACACTGACACAAAACAAACATAAATCATTTCTACAGTTTGATCCGACCTCTTAAGAATTAGAGCGCAGATTTCACTTTTGGCTTTTAAATTCCTGGGTTCCAATGCCATTAATCACTTTGTAAAAAACAACACAGTGTGTCTGAAGGGGTCTTTCCTGTGAATTTTGCTGTTGCCAAGCAAAGTGCTTTGAGTTGCTATGCATCTTCGTTCTTTGTGTTTGTGCTGCTGTGGTGGCAGTACACAGTGAAACGAGCAAAAATAGGAACGAGGCTTTTACATCATACCACTAACGGCATTAATCTGATCTGAAAAAATGATTTAGGTATGCTGTACATTAACTCTCAGGCACAGTGGTAGTGGTAGAAAACTTGCAGAAATACCCCTGCATGTTGTGTTCATAAACAGAGCCTTTTAAACATATATTGACTGGGGATTTTTGTTGCTTACTTTGGTATATTAATTGTCACAATTATCCTGGCAAACAAAAAGCCTCGGCAGCAAGTAATATTTTAGTTGTTTGCAGTATATGCATCCTATATGTATATGACGTACAGGCATAGCATGAGTATACTACAGACTCCAATTATAATGCAGGAATGAAGGCAATAATTTCATACCGAGTCATGGCAACATAACACAAATATGTAGTTCAGATGAATACATTTCATAATTGTCTATGATTATACTTGACCTCTGTGTCCAAAGAAACCTGTTCTCTGTATTTGTACAAAAGCTATGGAAATGTAGTTGCCAGTCAAGCTGGTGAGAGGCAGCTCTGTCTCAATGTCTTATTTCATTGTCTGCAGCATCACAGGCAATCCTCTGCTGGTGATTTGACAGTGTCAAATAAATATTTGTGGCAAGAGCAGAATGCACGCCACTCGGGATAAATTATCAGGATATGGTGGAATGAACAACATGCTCTACAAATCGTTTCTTCCTTTTCATTTATTGAAAAAAATGTTAAATAAATCTTAACTTGCTTAAGACGGTGGGCGTTAAAAGGGATGATTTCTCATTAAAGTAAAACATACTTGACTACCATGAAGAAAATATGGAAAATACGACCCTTGAGGCAGCTTTTATTTAAAAAATATATCAGTCCCCTGAGCTAGCATAACACATACTTGCATCATTTTTTCCCCCCTCACTTTTTTACTTTGTAATATTTGGCTAATATTGGTACATGTAGCAATCTCTGCTATAAAGTAATGGCAGGCTAAGTAACATTCAGTTACACTCCTCCAAGACACACACATGCAAACTAAAATTACAAGGTTTTACCTCTTGTAATTTACCTCACCCTTTCGTCACTTGTGTTCTACACTTTTGTATTGCTTTCTGTGATTTACCTCTACTTACCATGTATTTTCAAGGTATTCAGGAGAAATCCACTGCCATTCACCCGTGTGCCCCGGGGGGGGGAAACTGATTAAGCTGAATAGCATGAGAACTGGGAAGAGAGAGGTGGTTTGATGTAAAACATGACGTAAAGGTCATTACCAATAGGTCAGTCTTGGTGCTCTTGGCTTTACAGTGCGTGCATGGTATAATTAGTCATATTCATTCCATCCTTGTTGTATTTGCTGAACTCCAAAAGCTTCAAGTGAGTTGTATTTACTAGACAATACTTTTGAAAGAGCCCCACACAAGCATGACAAGAGTACAGATTGTTTTCCTTTTGGGAAGTGAAAAAAAGCCAGAGCCTCTTGTCAAATACATAAACACTGAAACAAAGCATGGCGCCTGGTTTATGCAGTGTTTTTAGGACTATGAGGGAGTCAATGCATGCTGTATGGTACTGGAATTATGTGATCAGACGAGAAGATTTGAGTCTGAAAATACAGCGCCGACAAAAATAATTCCATCATTTCAGACTAACCAATAAAAATACTATACTGTACACAAGAGATATTGACTTTGAATTAGCAGAACTTAAATCTGGTCAAAACCAAACCTCAAAAATGTACACTCCATCCAAAACTGAATATCCAACAAGCAATTTTAAAGTGGTATAGCGCTCATATCAGTTTTAGCTCAATTTTGCAAGTAGATATATGTGTTGTTTTCATGCCAGTGAAACTCAAGACCATTGGCTACTAGACAAATATAACCAATAAATAATAAAAAGCAATAAAAAGGGATTTACCAGTAATCCCTTAATATGTTTCCATGATAATATGATTAACAGTATCAAATGTTGCACTTACATCCAAAATAGGAATGATGTGTCAACAGTCAACAAGAGGTCATTAACTATCTTCACAATGGCCCTTTCAGTACTGTGTTTGGCTTTTAATGTGACTGAAAGGGTTTAAACAGCTTGTTAGATGACAGATATCTGTGACTGAGATGAAATCACTTTTTCCTGAAATGTTACCATGGCAGATTGGATATTAGGCAGAAGTTATTAAACATGTCTGGGTGCAGACAAGGTATGCATATAAAAAGTTCAATCCAGTTCATTTCTGGATTTCAATGGAGATGCACCACAGGGGACAATGACAAATAGATTGTTTCCAGCATGTTTTCTCTTAAATTCCTTAAAAAGCTTTTTTGAAAGCCCCCTGCCTTGACTCATACCTTAGGGATATTGCCTATATCCTGTGCATCACGTTGATTCTAAAGACAGTTGTTCATTCACAGTGCATATAACATCTAGTTGTAGTTATAATAGCACAGTTGGTATTAGAGATGTAGAGATTTGAAAATTCTGGGCAGGTGCCGATATTCATATCACACAATTGGCCGATATCAATAACGATGTTGATATTTTGTTATTTATTTGCATATTTGTACCCTATTTGTACTCAGGAGGATGATGCTACCGGTGTCTTTTCACCAGCAAGACAGAAAGACAAACACACACAGAGAGAGGTACACACACACAGACAGACAGACAGACAGACAGACACACATCATTAAATAGTTTAAAAACTTGAAGCTCAATTTAATCCCTGAAAAGTAATCAGGCAAGTTTGAAATAAGGCATCTGAATTGTAGTGATTTACCATTTAATTAGATTTTGAAGCTCGTGTGCAGAGACTGCAGAGGAGGACTTCATACAACAGGGCTAAAAAAAAACAGGTGTCTCAGATTCAAAGCTTGCTTGTTTTAGCCTTTTTCTTCTTCGTGTTCAAGTTCGTCGTCTCCTTCGTCTTTTTCTTCTTCTACTACTTTTTGTGTTAATAACCTGGACAGCCTTGATCAGGATCTGTCCCATTGTATGTTAAATCTTGCATTGCTCTCGAAGCTTGTCTGAGTCATTGACAACCAGTGAATCACTGAGACTTTCTGAAGAAAGAGGGAACAACAAACTCAAAGCCCTGCTTTCTTCCAGAACCGATAGCTTTGCTCTAGTACGATTATTATTATTATTAAATACACGAATGGAAAGGATATGTAAAACGCAGGCAGTACAATAGCCCTGATACTAGATTTGCAAAAACTACTTAATTAGCTGCATAAGAAGGAGGAATGTAAACATTTGGAAGGGAAATGAGGTGGGAATTTTCCCAGCTGTACTGCAGTGAAGTTTCCACATTCACTACTGTCTTTTTCACATCTGAATAATGGACTTTTACCCTGCAAAAATACATAGTCACAGCTGATATTAATTGATCTTATTACCAGATCAATGGCTCATATGTGACTGATGCTGTATGCCTTTTGTGTGCATTGGGAACATGCCAGGCCTCAAAGACGTCCTAACTCCCGAATAAAACAAAATCTGTCCCCGTGGACAAAAGAGGCTGATGACAAGGTCTCCCCTAATGGATTCTGTTCTTTGTGCTCCACGGAAGAGCACCTTGGATCTATTCATAGAGGCAGCTGCAGATGACCCTCAGTGGGCAAATTCAGCAACTCTGTTAGAGAGAGTGATTTCGAATACATTCGCCCCTGATCTGAGCCCAAAAAAAAAGAAAATCATTAGTATTCATTCTTCCATCCCATGCCTTAAGCAGCCCTGAAAACATAAAACTTGGAGTGCTTTGATCTTTCCTGCTGAATAACTGACCAATTCAGACATCAAAAAACATAACGGCTAATGTATGGTTGGATCGTTCATAGGTCTCCAGTAGATTCAAAACCAGGGGGTGGGATTCTCCCTTTGATACATCTTCTGGGCCAGAGCATCAGATATCATAAGCCTGAGTTCTCACACTGGAAAAGTGAATTTAAAGTATATTGGGGAAAAGGAAGATAAAGGTTTTAAAAACTAAAACTATTGTCAATGGGCTGCATAGTATACAGATTGCAGGCTCGAATCTGGGCTATGTTATGAGCCAGCTATATTGGGGTGGTGCAGCACTGGAGTTGTTTTATGCTGCTCTGGTTGGCCTGTGGCGAGTTAGGCACAGTTGTATGAAGTTCATTATTTGAATCATAGCTCTGCTGTTTGTCCTGTGGACCTACTGGTGGCTTTGCTGGACATATCACATTTTTTTAATTGACAATTTTTTAAATCTATTTTGAGGAACAAAATAAAAACTTTTATATAGGTTTATTAAGGAAAAACATGGGGAAAAAATATTGTGGCAAATATTATACTTCACACAAAAATATCTACAGAGAGACTAAGAGATCAAGAAAAGATGAACATATGGAAGCCATACTGCTGGTGAGTGTCACTGGGGCGGTGAGCAGTGTTGTACGCCGATGCCAAGAGTGTTGTACGCCGATGCCAAGGTTGCAGGGCCCAGTGCAGGGCTGTGAGAGTTATGTTGTGAATGGCAGAGAAGCTTCTTGGAAATTATCCCAGCTGGCACGGCTCAGTGATGTGCTCCGTGGGGCATCTCTGATGGACACAGCCACGGTAGGCAGGGCTTTTCATCTGCCATGTGCAGTTCAGGTGCAGCTCAAATCACACGGCTTCTTCCTCTGTAAGCCTTTCCAAGCGGCACTCCAGTGGGACTACTGATGCAAACCTTGTGGGACATGAGTCTCGACAAAGCTCTGGTGACCGAAATGCCGGCACTTTATCAACAAAATGTTTTGGAGAGGAGTTTAAGTGTGTGATGGAGAAGGTTTATTTTTTAAATACTCTTTTTTGTTAAGTTGGTCTCTCCCCTTGGCCCCTCACCACCACAAAGAATTGACAGTGTGGAATGGATTGCTCTAGGACAAGTGCGTTATCCCATGATCCTCTTCACTCACAGTTATAGCAGGATGTAAATGGAGGGTGTGGTAACAGCTTCCACCCATTCACAGAAAGGCATGTGTGATTTTACTTGGTGCTTGTAGATCCTCTTGCATTTGGTAGCACCAGTTCCTGTAGAATAGGTTAGACAGTACCCCCACACAGTAAATGTGTTTAAATGAATATAGGTGCTCCATCTGAACACAATGTGGAGGGTACAATGCATTCTTTTCTGTCAAAGTTTCATAATAGACAGATAGACCCTCTACACCTGTTATATTGATTGTTTTTCCTGACAACAACCACATTTTAATATTGAAAAAAATATTGAAGATATTTTGTTCTGAGTAGCTTCTGTTTTCTATAATCTTTTAACTTCAATCAGTAAACAGTATAAAAACATATGTTTATTTCCTCACTGTTTTGTAATTTGTGAAAATCACACTGAATGAGAAAGCATAAATTGATGACTCAGAGAACAATGTTAATTTTTCTACTGTGTGAATTAAACAAACAGGAGCGCTCTTGAGTGTAATACTCATTTCGTCTGATTTGCTGAAAGCATTTTGTAAAGTACTTTAAAACAAGTTTGACATATTTACTGAAATAACACTTTATGAAAACTAACCATCCTTGCCCTCTGCACAATATAACAATGTGTTTGGGTATTTGCTTCTCACACACATTATTGGAATAAACAAATGCAAAAACACTGCATGCAAAACATGTATAATAAGGGCAGTCCATTAACAGGAAGATGCATGGGAAATCTAGTTTATCAACTTGCAATATACACCCCACTGACATGGCAGTGAGTATTGACTATAAGCTGTCATGTTGGCTGTCAGTTCAGTGCTTTGTGTAGCTAAAAACATTGGTGAAGTGTGAATTGTTTGATGGAACAAATCATTGCAGGCAATTTATTTCAGTCATAAAATTAGTTTTACTCTGACTAAGAATGAATGTTTTAGGAATAAAATGTAAGAATTTGTTGAAGTATTACACGAGATCTGCATGCTTCTACAGTGATATTGCAGTGAGCACTGGTGTTTGGTAGCTACTTTACTGTTCAAACAAATCAGAGATCTCTAGGGCTTTTTAGTTTTCCAGCGTATTGCTTTTCCAACCAACGTCGGATCAGGTCTTGGTGTGACACTAATCTACCTCTTTGGTGCCTTGAGAAACCCCAAAACAGTAAGCTTGCCAAGAATCAATCTAAACAGAAAAACAGATCAATGTTAATTTAAACTAACTCAAATAAGAAGGATCTACTACATAACAACTGACTCATGGTAATTGAGCTGTTTACTACAAATAGGCCTGAGAAATAGTTCATGTTGTCCAGGGCTTGATTATCTTAAACCAGCAGATTACAGCCCCTTCCTGCACTGAAATCATTAGTGTAATCAAGTTTGTACAGGTTGCACCCAGCATTGTACTTTCACTGAACACTGCATACACATTTGCTTGACATTAGCAGCATGTTTAATAGAGTAACTTAGCTCTAAGAAGCTGTACTTGTAATGTTACTGAAGAACATACCCTACTGGGAGGCAAAGGAGCTGCACGACAGACTGGGCCAGTGTCTGCTTTAGGAAGAACAAATATCAGGACACTTGGTTTCTTCAGTTGAGACGAATAGACTATTATCTTTTTTATCACGGTAGAAAATCCTCTCTGTACCGATAGTCTTGTAGGTCTGAATTCCTCATTCTCCATCGAATTCGAATAGATACTGCTTAAAATACATCAACTGTAACGTGCTATACGATGATAAGAAAGGCCATGAAATGTTCAAAAGCTGTAAGACTGACTTTCACTTTCAGATTCTATTTTTTTCACCATCGCATGGTCCACATGCTGTGCAGGCCAGGGAAAAAATCCATACATTGTCCAGTCCTGCTCTGGTTTGTATTTTATTCAGCTGAACAGTTCCAGTGCTAAAGGTTAATTGCCTCATGTCATGGGTGCTGTCAGACAGAACACTGAACTGTTCAATACACAAGTGCATAATTACTGTAAAATCAGTCACATGCGACCAAGGTAGGGATATCTGTGACATCACTCAAAACCGGATTGTGCATTATGTTTAATGGTGATTCTCTGAAACCCACTATTATGTTAAGTGCAGAAAAATAGCCTGTCATTATAGGTAATCTTTTAGCAGTTCCTGAAGGTAAGGATTTTCAGACACAGAATTAGTATCTCTTTGGTAAGTCCTAATGTAGGAGCTGGTTTATTTGAATATATAAGGTTTTTGCAATACATGAACTTTAGTTTTACTGTGAGGGATTTGGAGAAGTTGCTTCAATCTGCGCTTTAAACCTGAATTTCTAAATCTGCAAAGGTTTGTTGGTACATTGCATGGTAAGATGACGAATTACAAAAAGAGGGATAGTTCACTATTTTGAATAGAATATATTTCCATAAGAACATAAGAAAGATTACACACGAGAGGAGGCCATTCGCCCCATCGTGCTCGTTTGGTGTCCATTAATAACTAAGTGATCCAAGGATCCTATCCAGTCTATTTTTAAATGTTCCCAA